>NW_006408734.1:2504335-2513362 GCF_000296735.1 Chrysochloris asiatica
GCAGCCCGATTCGTAACCACTACGCTACCAGAGCTCCGAGGCTGTAAATCTTTACCAGAGCAGAAAACATCATCTTTCTCTTGCGTAACAGCTGGTAGTTTCTAACTGCTGACCCTGAGGTTAGCAGCCTTATTCGTAACCACTACGCTACCAGAGCTCCTTATAGGAGTGAGTTGTTGTGGTTGTTAAGTGCCGTCGAGTCGGTTACGACCCATAGAGACCCTGTACAGGGTTTCCGAGGGTGTAAATCTTTACGGGAGCAGAACGCCTCATCTTTCTCCCGCAGAGCAGCTGGTAGTTTCGAACTGCTGACCTTAAGGTTCGCAGCCCGATTCGTAACCACTACGCTACCAGAGCTCCTATAGGAGTGAGTAGTCATTCAAAAAGGAGAATTGGTGGCACAATAGTAAAATATTTGTCTGCTAACTGAAAGGTTGGAGGTACTTGAGAGAAAGACTTCAAGATCTCTGTCTATAAGCATGTGAAAATCTGATCCTATAAAGAAAGATTCTAGGTTAGAAAACCCCATGGGGCCATTCCACTCCGCGCCATGGGATTACTGAGTTGAAATCAACTCCATGCAATAACAAAAAGCTCTTAAAAAGGAACTTAACATGTAATAAGTGTTTCATATAAATTAATTGTCTAAAATATTTCCTGATAATATATTTTTAAATTGTTTTGGAAGATTTTAATATTTTTGGATAAATTCATCATGTTTTTCTTTTGTAGAATTCTTCCATTGCATTTAAGGTTATATTATTTATTTACATCCTAGAGTTTAAAACATCTACCAAAAATTATATGAATGACATAGTAAATAATGTTAGAATAAAAATTAGCTACTGAAAATAAATAAAAGTGCTAAGTTAATGAAAAAAAAAAGGAAAAGGAAATTGGTGATCTTTTTTCATGTCCTTTTGAACAACTAGATCATGGATTATTAAATGCCATAAATCATGCATTCAAGTGTGAAATAGAATTACCAACACGTTGAAAAACTGGTTATAGAGTTTGTTACAGAAATTTGCAATAGATTTTTTAGCAACCAATGCTACTATAGTCAAAACTCACAAATGTGTGAAGAAAAAAAAAAGTTAACATTTTAGTGACATTTTTTAAAAGTTCACAACATTCTAAAGAAATACTATAGCTGAGAAATGGAACATGACCAAGTTATCTCCAGTATCTTGGAAAAAGGTCAAGAGAATTACATAGTCACTGAATTTAACCACATCTTCTGAAAAAGCATTAACCAAACATTATAGTGATATTCTTACAGATAAAATCCAGATTCAGTAAACATATTTAAAATATCCCAAGGTGATCATTCATTTATTTGGTTTTGCAATTATAATTGAGATATTTTTTTTAACCTTAAGATGCTAAAATTATAAGAATGAAAGCATACTAAATCTTTTAAACTGAAGACAAATCATATAAATTCTAGATTATAGGTTACTATAATTTTGCAATCTGTAATAAAGTTCTTATTTTATTCATATGGGAAGGGAGTTCAAAGGCATCATTGTTCTATACTTATGACTAAGGTAAAACAGAATCACCAGATAAACAAAGTTTTCAACTTTAAAATAAATTGCATGTAAAATGGGTTAAAGAAGTTACTCTACATTTAATAGTATTCATAATTATGAACAACAAAGAATATTAATAATTAAGTCATTTTTAAACTATTAAAAGAAAACTGGTCAGTTAATTGATTATACTAAAAATGGAATTGGAGAAAACATTAATGAGGAATCAGAAAAATAGGTTAATATTTTTAAATTCTTATTGTGACTGGATCAGGAGATAAAATGCAATAGACAGATTAAAAATAATTAGATTGCAGCAAAGAACACTGCCAGGAACCTTATACTAAGTAAAAGTCATACAAGTCATATGACAAGTTGCATAAAAATATAAATAATAGTGTTATTGAAACTGTCTTTGCATTTTACAAAAGAATGGGCTATGTATAGTAAAAATTGATTCTTTATTAAGTAAAGCAGCTATCTGAAATACTACAGATGCTAGAAGAAAGGCATTATGTTATCACTAAAAGAGTGAAGTGATAGAAAAACGAAGCACTGACGTATTTAAATAATTTCAACTACATATCCTGTCAAAGATTAAATTTGTGATTAAATTGTAATTTAATATCCTGTCATCAGTTTCTTGTACAAATAACAAAAAAAATGCAAGAAGATCCTCTATATCTAAATAAATGTTCAGAGGATTCTACTCCTCTCTATTTATCGACTACCCAATCACTTGACAATTTGCATTTATGACAATAGTAAAAATTCTGCTCTCCAACTATTTTGCACATTAATGACATATGTCTGACAGTAACCAAGACCAAAATAGAAAGTGAGAGTACTGCTGGTTATGATAGTTAAGGTTATGTATCAACTTGGCTGGGCCATGATTCTCAGAGGTTTGGCAATTATGTGAAGATAAAGTTAGCACTTACATAAAGAAGAAATGTAGCAATTTTGTAACAAATGTAATTTAGCAGTCACATAGGATGTAGTCATCATCCATTTTGTGATGTGATCATTCTCCGTTTTTTCACAATGCTAGTTTTCACATAATGACCTAGTCTATGGAATATAACCTTGTCAGAAAGTGAAAAGTGGACATATATTAAAACATATCAACAGTGACAAGAGTTCATTTAGTTTTGTTGATATTTTAAAGCAATGATGGATAGACTAGTGATTTGGGGAGGTGTTAAAATATAAAATTCATATTTAAGTTCAACCAAGTTTTGTTTTATATTTTTAATTAATCAAAGCACTCCTTTCTTTTATGATTAACCAGGAAGAAAGAAAAGCTCCTGTGACTTCTGTGTAATATGGAAATGATAATTTAATTGGATGATGACTTTAAAGCTGGGTTTTCTAGAGAAGCAAAATCAATAAGACATATGTATGTTGTTGTTGATAAATGTCAACAAGTCAGTGCAGACCCATAGCAACATTGTATAGGATTTTCAAAGAGCACCAGGTGAGCTTGAACCGTCGACCTTGCAGTTCAAACTGACTTTACAGTCCAGTGTATTAACCCAAAGTGCCACACCAGGACTCCATATGTATATATGTATAGAGATAGATAGATAGATACATAGGTACATAGATAGATAGATAGATAGATAGATAGATAGATAGATAGATAGATTATTATCAAAGATAAAGCTTACAATTGCAGAGTTCCAGCTCACCAACAGAAAAGAGACAGAATCATTCCCACTGTGTTCATTATATTGGGATCAGGTCATACTCCCAAAGAAGCATCTTTAAATTGTTTGGATGCTTATAGTCACGCATCATAGAACTAACTATGCCTGTATTAGGGTTCATCACCATGGGAATAAGCACATCCCAACTACCAGATTTCTGAAAATCCTGGCCTAGTCATGTTGATACAAAACCCTAGTCAGTACAGATAGTCCACTATAATTGATGTCCTTTTTTAACAGAAGCTTCAGAGAAGCATCAATTTCTACCACTTTTCTCTCTTAATTTACTAAATGTAGAACTTGCACTACTGCATAAAGTTCTAATCTGGCACTTTCGAGATTTTTAAAGGAAAAGATACATAAAAGAGTAGCAATAAATAGATCAAGCAGTCTTTCTGGACACGATCATTATAACT
The DNA here is from genome assembly GCF_000296735.1 of Chrysochloris asiatica. Taxonomy (NCBI): domain Eukaryota; kingdom Metazoa; phylum Chordata; class Mammalia; order Afrosoricida; family Chrysochloridae; genus Chrysochloris; species Chrysochloris asiatica. Next base: position 2,507,996 of record NW_006408734.1, read on the forward strand.
ATAATCCCTAGAAACTATTTTTTTTCTACTCTATAAATGCTATAGAGCATCGTATCAACTTCCTTCTAGTTCAAATGAATTCCATTTCCTTTCCCTTAGGCAGAGAAAGCTCTTTCAAGTGTCAAATAGCCTTGTGATAATTTGGCATATGCTGTAGAAATGGAGCACAGTAAAAAAGACAAGAAAAGAAAAAAAAGTAAAACACTGATATTTGAGTATCTTTCATCAAGCTGCTTTCAAATTTCTTACCGATAACTTAAACACACACACAAACACACACACACACCAAAACAAAACAAAATCCTCCCTTTTCTTTGCCATCTAGCTTCTCTTTAAACATAGTACCAAAAACTAAAGTAGACCAAAACAAAACCCAAGTATAGCCCAAGTTTAGTACCTTCTTTAAAATATTATACTCAGACAATTTAATTCTTTTAGGAAACATAAGAAAACACAAAAGGTTGGGAATGTTACTATATGTCAAGAAGCACATTTCCTTTTTCAATCAGGCAAATATATATTATAACAGCATTCAAGCAGTGTATTTTAAAATTACCTGTTTTTTAGGCTTAACAAAATGTTCCATCTTTTATAATAACTCCAGAACATCTATAATGTCTTTAAATACAAGTGAATATATTAGAATAAGGGAATATGGTGACTCTGTAAGATAAACACAGGACCGTGAAACACAAAATTGAGGTTCAAGCTGCTCCATAAGAAAAAGATGAATCTTTTTGCTCCTGCAAAGATTTATAGCATCAGAAATCCTATGCAGGGTTGCTTATGAGTTGGATAATATAATAAGGAACTGAATTTCATCTAGAGGATCCAGATTCAGAATTACTGTGATCATGTGCAATTTGTTTTCCAGTGAAATAAATCAAAACATGAAATGATATACATTAAGTCCAGATACTCTGTTATACCTGGAAGGGAATGTTGTTGTTGTTGTTGTTGTTGTTGTTGTTGTTGTTGTTGTTGTTGTTAAGTGCCATCGAGTCTATTCTGACCCACGTAGCCCTGTATAGGGTTTCCAAGGATCAGCTGGTGAGTTTGAAGCACTAACCTTGCAGTTCAAATGGCTTTGCAGTCTGGTGCATTAACCCACAGTGCCATACGAGGAAGGGAATGTTAGCGGGAGGTTTAAAAGATATTTTAGATGTAAAACTGAGATATCCAATTAGATATGGCAGCCACATAAAGGAATGAGTTCAATGTAACTGGAACTATTTGACCAGCACAAAGAATTCACCACCATAAAGATTATAATGGAGAAAACAGAATTATGAAAGAAGATACAAGGTTCAGTTCTGTATATTTTAATATGCTTTAGGAGATTGATGAAACTAAAGATAGTATGCATTTGTACCTTTGAGTCTAGAACTCACAGGTTTTATGAAGTAAAATTAGTTGTTTCTGATATATGACTGCAAGAAAGATAAAAACAAAGAAAACCAAGCAAAAAAAAAAAAACAAAAAAACTGATATTCAAATAGAACCAAGTAGAAAGACTAGGATCAAAGAGTCAAAAAAGGGAGTGCATGTCTTCTATCTGTTTAATTTACTGTGGTGAATTGTTTATTGATATAATGCTGGAAGGTATGATAGCTCGAATATCAGCAGGGTCACCTGTGGAGGACAGCTTTCAAAACAGCTTCCAGATTTAGACAGACAAGGAGGAAGGAACTAACTATTTCTAAAAGGCAGCCAGCAAATCTTTGTGAATAGCAGTGAAACATTGTGTGATATAGTGAGTAAATATTAGCCCCTCAGGCTGGAAGATACTCAATTTAGGCATGCAGAAGAGGAGCTGCTTTCTCAAAGTGGATGGAACCAAACTTCCAGGACCTTCATTTACTGAAGTGGCGTGACTCAAAACGAGAAGAAATAGCTGGAATATCATTTAGTAGATGTACAAAGTATGAATCTAGAAAATTTGCAAGTTGCCAAAAATGAAATGGAAGCCTCACAATTCGTTATCTGAGTCATTCAGGACCTGAAATGAACTGATATTCATCATTTTGAATCAGGCAATCACATAGTCTCTGTCATGAATGGCAGATTGAAGAGGGATTACAGTTCATTCATTGTCACAAAGAATACTTCAATATTTACCCTTAAGTACAATGCTGTCAGTGATCGAATCATGCCCATATACCTACAGAGAAGACCAGTTATTATGACTTATTCAAATTTACACATCAATCACTGATGTAAAAGATGAAGCAACTGAAGATGTTTACCATATACTTAAGTATGAAATTGATCAAATAAATTCAGTTAATATGCATTGGTATTTACTGATGATTAAAATGCAAATGTTGGACTTGGTGATAGAAACAATGCTAAAGATCACAATACAAAATTTTACAAGACCAATGTCTTTATTGTAAATACATTTTTCCCCCAACAATGTAATCAGTGTTTATATACATGAATTTCACCAAATGGAGTGCACAGGAATTAAATAAATTACATTTAATTAATGTGGAAAGAGTCAACGGAAAAGATGAATATTTTAGTCAGAGGCTGCCTATGGAACAGACCTTCAATTGCTCATATGCAAGTTCAAGTTGAAGCTGAAGGAAATAACAAGAGGTCCATGAAAGCCAAAATCCACCTGAATTTGAAGATTGTCTCAAGAATAAATTTAATACTTTGAGTACTAACCACCAAACATAATAGTTATGGGATGACATTGAGGGTATCATATATGAAGAAAGCAAAAATGTCATTAAAAAGATAAAAAGGAAAGAAAAGATGAAAATCAATGTCAGAAGAGACTCTAAAACTTGCTCGTGAAGCAGCTGGAAGAAATTCTGAAGTAAAAGTGCTTCCTAGTAGATTTCAAAGGGTGATTCAAGAAGACAAAGTAAAAAGTATTAATAGTGAAATTTGTACAGACTGGGAGTTACAAAATTAAAAGGAAGAACACATTTTTCAAGCTTAAAGAACTTCAAGCTTCAAGTTACAATACTAAAGGGTTCTATGGGGAAAATAGTGAACAATACAGGAAGAATAAAGATAATAAACAGAGTTACTGAATCAAAAACATTTGTGAATGTTCAACCATTTCAAGACAGAACATGAGATGAAGAATGAATAGTACTGAAAAGACAAAGCCCTAGATCACTGCAAACATTGGTGAAAAACAAAGCTCCTAGAATTGATGCAATATCAATTAAGATGTTTCAACAAATGGATAACAGACTGGAAGAACTCACTCAAATTTAGAACATAGTGTTCCGAACAACCAATTGACAGAGATGCATATTTGTGTCTATTCTAAAGAAAGATGATCCAACAGAATGGCCAGTATCAAACAACATCATTAATATCACATAAAAGTAAACGTTTACTAAAGATAATTCAAAAACATGTGCAGCAATACACCAGTATGGAGCTGGTGCTGTGGGTTAATGTGCTGGACTGCAAAGTTGGTTTGAACCACAAGGTTGGTGGTTCAAGCTTACCAGATGCTCCACAAAAATGGAGGACCAACTCAATGGCACTTAACATCAACAATAATCATGGCTTATGTCAGATGCATCTTGGCTGAAAACAGAGAATATGAAAAAGATGTGTGGTGCAGTGAATTAATTGTATGGCCCTTCTAGTCATAGTCCTCCATTCTGTGATCTATTGTAATCCTGTCTTCTATGCTTTTGGTTCCCTAATTGTCTGTTAATTTGTCTACTGTGATGGAATGTGAATTGCTATCACACTGTAATTTATATTACTGGTGTTTCAAACATCAACAGGGTCATCCATGGTGGACAGGTTTCTGCACAGCTGCCAGACTAAAAACAGAGAAGGAAGAAGAAATAGGCAGTCCACTTCTGAAGGATCTGCCATTGAAATTGTCATGAATATCAGCAGAACATTTTCTTACATAGTGCTAATAAAATAGGAGCCTCTCCACTTAGAAGGCACATATATACAACTGGGACAGAGCTGCCTCCTCAAAGTATTAGTAGTAGAAGTAGCAGTTGATATTGTTGTTAAGGGCCATTGAGGCAGGTTCTGACTCACAGCCACATTGTATAAGGTTTCTGAGGAGCAGCTGCAATGCGACCCTGCTAGTATTTGTTATACCAGTGGCACAATTACAGCATCACTGCAACTGGCAAAATAGAGTCGACCTTTCTTTCTTGAATGGAACAAAGCTTTTGGGACCTTCATTTGCAGATGGAGCATAACTTGAAATTAGAAAGAGATTGCAAACACCTACTAATCATCTGAATGTTGAAAGTATGAAGCATCAATCTAGAAAGATTAAAATTCCTGAAAATGAAGTATAATGCAAAAAAGATTGATATCCTAGGAACTAGTGAGCTAAAATGGACAAGTATTGGCCATTTTTATTGTAAAATCACATTGAAATGAAAAATGCAAAAATGTGACACCAAATCATCCCTCCCACTATACTCTCTACTCCTTATCTGAGTCTCATAATCAATTGCAATGGTCACACAGAACTCAGAAGGCATACTTACAGTTATTAAGGTTTATAAGGGAAGTTAATGGGTTACAATTTGGGGTCAGAAATGGTCAAGGCACAGGTCAGCCTCTTCTCAGCTGTGACCACAAGTGGGCCTCTCTATGCCCAGGCAATGTTACAATGATTTAGGGTGGCTGATAAATACTTACAGGGAATATCTCACTTCACCATATACCCCAGCCTGAAAACACTCAGCTCTAGCTCCCACAATTAAGTGCCTGGAGGCACCCCACTTCAAAAGTAAGCCTTCAGTCCAAAGTCGTTCACCTTTCCTTGGTCTCTGGGCTAGGAAGACCACTGTTCTGTCTCATGCTCTGGCTCCTGGTTTTGCTGCTACTGCTCTTCTGCCAGCCCTCCAGAGTCACAGCTTCCTGTGCATGGATAAAGGAGGTTCAATACACAAGGGATCCAAAGGACAGAACACATACTCCTCACTCTTCTTTGATAATAGTAAGCTTCCCAGTTCTAGCTAATGAAATGGCTCATTTGATACATGTTAGAATAGCCACTAGCCACGATCACAATTAATTCCGCTAACCACTCATAACTAAATATAATCCTATCAGCATCTTCTTCCACTTTTTCTTACCAGACTCAAATCAGTTTGGTTGGAGTTATCAAGACTATGAGTAGAAGAGCCAAATGAAGTGCTTCACTCACTGCACTGAAACAATTTGAAGAAAGGAAAAGGTCATTAAAAAGAAAGAAAAGGCCTAAATGGATGTCAGAAGAGTCTCTGAAATCAACTTTTGAGCTTATGAAAGTTAAAGTAACTGGAAGAAATGTGGGAGTGAGAGAGCTGAAGGGAAGCTTGAGAAGACAAAGTAAACTATAATAAAATATGCAAAGATTTGGATTTGAAA
>NW_006408734.1:2515179-2525769 GCF_000296735.1 Chrysochloris asiatica
ACCTTGAGGTTAGCAGCCTGATTCATAACCATTATGCTACCAGAGCTCCTTTTAATTAAAGGTAGGCCATGTTATAATTTCAATTAGACAAGAAGCACCATCCTCACATTTGTTGTTATGTTTGAATACATTTCTGCTGCCACTGTGTCCATCTGTTTCATTAGGGATCTTCCTCTTTTTTCATTGACCTTCACTTTACCAAACATGATGTCCTTATCGGTGGACTGATCCTTCCTGACAATGTGTCTAAAGAACTGAGAAACAGTTCTGCCATTGTTGCTCTAAGAAGCATTCTAATTGTACTTCTTCCAAGACAAGATTTGGTGGTTCTTCTGGCAGTCCATGGTATTTTCAATATTTTTCTCTAACGCTATTGATGTTGCCTGTCTTCCATATTCATTGTCCAACTTTCACAGACATATGAGGTGATTGAAAATAGCATAGGCAGGGATAGGAAGAAGCATAGCGAAATTTCCAAAGGTTTGTTAAACTACTGCCTAAATTATTTTCTAAACATCAGTAAGCCTATTTGTTAAATTCTGAAATTGTTACATCCCAAATGTTGTTTAAGGAAGCATTCTACAAGCAGCTAATTTTCTATCACTGCTGCAGTCTACCTCTTCTTTATCTTAAGGTAATAAGTTTAGTTTCTATCTAAGTTACAAATTTACGAAGAGTCAGCAGAAATTGAGCACATGATCCTGGTGATTGAAAATGAAGTTTCATTGGGGGAGTTAGAAAATCAGGACTGAGTCTTGGTTAATTGGTGCTTGTTTCACTTTAGTTACGGAGTTAAGAAGTAGATACAGGCTCTATTTGAACATTTTCAATCTAATTTTATTTCCTATACTGTGACTGAGAAAGGTATTCTTTTAGACCAAGCTGAGTAAACATTTTAAGCAGGCAGTTTTAACAAACAATTTTTCACTTAAGCCAGTCAATTCTGAATCTTTCCCTCTTTGTTTTACCAGCAGTTAAACTTTGACAAAAAAGACACTGAATTGTCTTCTCAGCAAAATCAGAAGTTTCCAGGTCAGACTGCAGTTTGATTCAAATGGAGTTTCTAATTTAGGCTTGGAGTCTATTTCTGTTATGCCAGTACCTCAATTTTTAAAAATACCTACATAACTGGGTAGAATTTAAGTAAGTGGAGCATATTTTTCCTTCCCCCATTATTCTTTAATTACTTGAAAGATGCAAACATCAAAAACATCTTACATAACAAGTGTTAGAAGAAACGATGGAAACAGCACAGTTCTCCCTAGTATTTGTAAGGGTGTTGAGTAGAATTTCTGCAAATAAATACAAATATTTGTAGGACTCAACAACCAAATAATAATAGATGTTACAAACCTCTAGGAGATACTGCCAAGGGGCTCTGGTAGCTTGTTGTTGTTGTCAGGTGCCTTCGAGTCGGAACTGACTCATAGCGACCCCATGCACAGCAGAACGAAACAATGTTCGATCCTGGGCCAACCTCACTACTGCCGCCACACCCGAGTCCATCAATGATGCCACCTGGCCAATCCATCCCGTTAGAGGTCTTCCTCTTTTTCTCTGACCCTCCACCCTACCCAGCATGACATCCTTCTCCAACGATTGTTTCCTCCGGACAATATGTCCAAAGTAGGAGAGATGAAGCTTAGCCATCCTGGCCTCCAAGGAGCACTCTGGCTGCACTTCTTCCAAAACAGATCTATTGGTTCTTTTGGCAGTCCATGGCACCTTCAGTATTCTCCTCCAACACCACAACTCAAAGGCATCAATTCTTCTATGATCCTCCTTATTCACTGTCCAGCTTTCACATCCATAAGAAGCTATTGAAAACACAATGGCCTGGGTCAGGCGCACCCTAGTCCTCAAGCCGACATCTCTGCTCTTCAGCACTTTAAAAAGTTCCTGTGCAGCAGATTTGCCCAGTGCAATACGTCGTCTGATCTCTTGACTGCTACTTCCGCGAGTGTTGATAGTTGATCCAAGAAGAATGAAGTCCTTGACAACTTCAATCTTTTCTCCATTGATAAGAATGTTGTTTATTGGTCCAGTGGTGAGGATTTTTGTTTTCTTGACATTGAGATGTAATCCATATCAAAGGCTGTGCTCTTTACTCTTCATAAGTAAATGTTTCAAGTCCTCTTCACTTTCAGCGATCAAGGTTGTATCATGGTAGCTTAGTAGTTACGAATCGGGCTGCGAACCTCAAAGTCAGCAGTTCGAAACTACCAGCTGTTCCACTGGAGAAAAATGAGGTTTTCTGTTCCCATAAAGATTTACAGCCTTGCAAACCCTGTACAGGGTCACTATGAGTCAGAACTGACTTCACATCACATAACCACAAACACCACCAGGAGATGCTGCCAATATTTAAAAGATGTACCCTTTGAAGTGGTTGGTACCAGGTTGAGTAGAGGACAGAGAACTTCTGATTCCAGAAGACAAATTGTAATCAGAATATTAACTAAAGGAAAGATGAATACTTCAAGTAATGAAGACTACAGCTTGTTTTGAATTTAAATCTTATTTTTTAAACTCTTTATTGTGAATTGAGTGAAGGTGTGTTTACAGACAAGATCATCCATTTTACATTAAACAAATCATACATTTTGTTTCACCTCAAATGATTTCAGTCCCCTCCATGCAACAAGAGTTATCCTGCTTCTCAATGTTGTCATTAGGAAAATGTCCTTTTGAATTTGCATGATTAATCATCCCATGTTGAGCATACTTTACCTGTGTTGTTCCACCTATATACCTACCTATCTACTGCTTGCCTGAGAATTGATCCATGTGGATACTAACTTTCATGTGTTCAATTAGTCCATTGGACTAATTGATTCTAAGCCTCTTCAATTCTTACCACTCTTCTTTCTTTCACATATGGAGAAAACAATAGCTGCACCTTAGAAATAGAAGACTGCTCATTAGCTTTTAAGATCCCAGACACTACTCACTAGAGTAGGATGTAGAACACTGTGGACTATGTTATGCCAGTTGACCATGGACTCTCCCTAAGATTAGGGTCCTGAGCTCCCAGGGCCAGTAACTCATTGCCTTAAAATGCCTGAGCATATCTAAGGAGTTTTCTTCATTTTGCTGGATTTTGCCACATTCATAGTTGTGTTTGCAGGAAACACAACTCATGTACAGATGTCCTCTTTCAAAGTCATATATTTGTGTATTTAAATATTTATAAAAAACAACTAAAAGATTAATTTCACTGATTATTAACAATTCTTTGATTTGTGTTCACTGCCTCACATGTACACACCTATGTAGTTATCGATCATCATTATTATTTTTATGAAGCCATTTGAATCTATCAGTTATCACCAGCTTTCACTTTCAAATACTTAAAACAGGGGTCTCCTTTTAATGATATTCTCTAAACAGTGATAAAATTCAGAAAATTTTACATTGTTAACAATACTGTTATTTATAATATAATGCTTATTCTAATTTTTCTAATTGTCCTAATAATATGGCATAGCCAGTATCATCAGCTGCATTGAATTGCCATCTTCTTTACTTCTTTAAAAGCCCTTGTTAGGTAGTGCGTTATACCTTAGGCTGCTCATCTTGGGCTGCTAATCACAAAGTTAGAAGTTCCAATTCTCCAGTCACTCCTCATGGGAAAGATGAGTCTGTTGAATCTCATAAAGACTGACAGCCTAGGAAACCCTAGGGAACAGTTCTATCCTGTCCTATAGGGTCGCTGTGAGTCTGAATTGACTCAAAGGCAGAGGGTTTGGTTTTGGTTTGGTTTATTCCTTTAATCTACAATAATTTCTCAGCTTTTGTGTCTCAAGACATTAACATTGTTGAAGTTGCTTGGTGAATTTAGTTTCAGACTATGTTTATGTTTGCCTTTAGATGTGGGCAGAGATGTACAACAGTCGTTGATTTCTCATCCTTCTCTAGAATATATTTTTCAACTCTTTCCACTGTGCCTTGAAAGAGCATTATTACCCTCATATATATAGATAAAAATATTCTGTAAGCTGTTGTGACTTTTTTAAACATTGTAGGTAATGTGTTTTATTTCACATAATGAATACTTAGCAAGTATTTATAATTTCAGTGAAAATGAGTACAATGGCACATTAGAATATATTCATGTTAGCTTTTATTTTATTATGAACTTGAAAATAAAACAATTTTTTAACATTGTATTTATTTTGCATCAATTGTAATTCATATTTCAAACACTTTCATCATTATTTCAATGAAATGGCATATGTAAATTGTTCTGTAGTTCAGATTCATTTTAAATCAGTTTTGCAAATGATAGGACACAGACCATAAAGAGTCTAAGTGGATATTAGGCAGCTCCTTGCAATAGACAAGTAGTTTCAGATACTTATGTATTCTGAAAACTACAATCTGAACCTGATTTCAGTGCAGATGGAATACACTTAAAAGACACCACATATTCATTCTAACTTCAGACGGATAATGCTTTAAATACAAAATAACTTCATTTCTTCAGCAATAAAATGTCCCTACTTTTTACTTCTCTCACTTGGATGTGATTTTAGAGGAAACAAGTAGCTAATTAGAAGATGTTTTTGCATAATTAACAACTTATCACCGTGTTCTGTTCCTTGGAGATCCTCTATAGGGTAGCTATGAGTCAGACCCAATTCAATGGCACTTAACAACAGCAACAACAACACCATGTTCTGTCGTTCATATTCCTTCATTTTTTTATCCAGACGTTTAATGATTGCTAACATTTAGTTCTTTGCTATTTCCTATGGTTTCATCATGGTTATTTAAGTGATTAAATTTTGTTTTTCTCTAAAGTTAGCCCATTTATCAGATGCCCGCCCGGTGTCAGCTTTTTAATACTATTCCAAACCTAATTTGTCTTTTCATATGCTTATTTATCATTCTCCTTCTGTAATTTTTTTTAAATGTATATTTTTGTAATTAATAGAGCCATTCTATATTTGCTTGCAAACCACACCCTTCTCCAGCACCCCATCCACATTTCCATAATGTGTAAAAAATCACCATAGCATGTTTATGAAAATATCTCTGTGAGTATTCTATTTGCATAAAATTAGAGTATCATTTTTTTTGTCTTATTTTACTTTGCATACTCCCTTCAGCTTTTTTTAAGCTTACATTTTCAGTGATAATAACTACAGTTGCATTCTTGCAATGCTTACCACAGCTAAGTTTTATTTTGTATTTAACTTACATTAATTTTTTTTTATATAAAATTACATGAAAAAGTAGTCCAATAGAAAAGATAAATAATACTTGAAAAGAGGTTAGGATGGAAATATATTGGAAATGGTACCATTACAAAAACATGAAAGTAATAATTTGTCAAATAGAATGTCAATGCATCTCCATTTTAATCATTATAACTCACTTAAGTTATTTAATTTATACCAGGGCAAGATCTTATAATTATTCTTTAATTTTTTTTTTACTTATCTATTCATTATGGAGCTCTGGTAGCATAGTGGTTACGAATCGGGCTGCGAACCTTAAGGTCAGCGGTTCGAAACTACCAGCTGCTCCACGGGAGAAAGATGAGGCTTTCTACTCCTGTAAAGATTTACACCCTCAGAAACCCTGTACAGGGTCGCTATGGGTCGGAATCGACTCGACGGCACTTAACAACAACAACAACAACAACATCTATTCATTATTGTCTATCCTTTTAGATGAATTTCAGAATCATTTCACATGTTTACTAATACTGAAGAATAACAATGTTTTGGAATAACGTATGCTAACATTTTAAAATCAATGGTAGCTTTATATTTTCTTCTACATTGAAAAGAATTTAGAAAACATTGTTATAAAACTTGAAACACTATATTGGCATTCCAGTAAATAAAACACATTAATAATATACTTGTGAATATCTCTTAGGGCATGTCAGAATGATTTCCTAAAAATAAAATTCTAGATATGTTATTCACTTGTATTTTGTGTTTTCTTTCTTTATTCTAACCTTCATTTTTTTTACACCAAATACTGTAACTAGGCATTATCTATAATATGAAGGAACATTATGTATTCAATATCTATAAAAGAAAAAAAAAAAACTTTAATGTGGTATTGTAGCATGAGCACTGGACTGTGAAACACAATGTTGGCAGTTCAAACCCATCAGCTGCTCTTCTAGACTGTATACAGCATGGCTTTGAGTTGAATCTGATTCAACTGCACAAAACAATAACAAAATATAAAACAAATAATAAAACGAATCATTCCAATAACAAACTTTGAATACAGTCTTTTTCTCTTGACTTGAAATGCCAATTTATCATATGTTAATTGCTTATGCTTATTTTAAGCCCAACAAGCTACTTTTCCATTAAATATACCACCTATTTTAAATACTATAGCTGTATAATATCTGGTGTCTCCTCACCTCCCTAAATCTTTCTTAGGTACATTTTTAATCTCAGAGAATTTCAGGTCCAAGAGTCTTTTGAGGAAGTTTCCTTTCCTTCTCTGCTGTAGATAAAAGGAGGCTTGGTGGTACAGCAGTTAAGTGCTAAGTTTTTGCACCTGGTGTGCTCAATTCAACAAGTCACTTGCTTTCATGGGAATTTACTATTGATCAAAATATGAAATCATTGACAATTTTGTTTTTCTCCATATTTCATGATGCTGCTTAGAATTGCACCACAAACTTCACATCAGTCTATTCCATCCTCATTATATCTTTGAAAAGTTCAGCACATAAATGCCTGATTGTTACTTTTCAACATTAATACAGAATTTCCCCTAATTGTATATATTTATTGGTTATTTTTATGGAAATTTAAGTTGGAAAAACATGTGATACCAGTGGTAGAAGAAAATCAAACCAAACAAGGCATTAGATAAAAATCCCATCAACTTAATTATATTTAATTTATACATCTGTAGATATATTTATATATCATAATTTATCCCAAGGTCCTTTCCAATGGATATAACAGAAAAGCACTACTTTTCATATCTGAGACAAATATCTACAAATATGTTATGTCAAAGAGCTTATTCTCTACCAGATGTTTTGTAATATTTCATTGCCAGTTAATCTTCCTCGGTTTAAATTTAAGGGTCATTCCCATTGTCTTTTAGCAGTTTCAAATGTCTTCCATTATCAAAGAAAAGATGAAGTTAAAGAGATATCCCTAGGCTCTGTATTTCCCTCTGTAGCTCTGATGTGACACTTTATGGACTGCTAACCACAAAGTCGATGGTTCAAACCCACCAGCCACTTCTTGGAAACTCTATACAGGGTTGCTTTAAGTTGCAAACAACTCAATGGCACTCAACAACATATTTCCCTCTGACTGCTTTTTGTTTTGTTTTTTCTATTTCCTATTTCTGAACCATAGTCTCTGGATTGTGCAAATAGTTAATATGCTCAGCTGCTAACTGAAAGGTTGAAAGTTCAAGCCCACCTACTGGTGTCTTGAAAGAAAAGTCTGGCAATCTACTTAGAAAAATTAGTCATTGAACACCCTATGGAAAACAGTTCTACTCTGACACGCATGAGGGATTGACTTGCTACACAGAGAAGAGGAAGAATTTTGAAGCTAGACTTCATGAAAAAAGTGTCTTGTTAGTGTTCTACTTCTTCACTTTGTTAGTCTTCAATTTAATCCACTTTATTATACCTCAACTAAATTTATTTATGCACACTCCTTCCCCTTCAGGTCATTTTCCAGTTCTTTTCTCACTTCTTAGCAATATTAAAAATCTTGTATCTCCTCAACACTTTTTTTTTCTCCTTCCTTGATTCAACCTTTCCTGACTGCCTCCTATTTCTTAACTGCTCCATTTTAATTTATTTCACAGTCTCCATCTCCATATATGGCCATGAATTTTGGAGTTCCTTAAGGCTTAGTTCTGAGCCCACGTCTCATGTTATTATCCCTCAGTAGTCTATTTGCAGATGACCTCCAAATTGGCATCTCTAGCCCTAGTCCCCTTTGAGCATTAGACTATTGTCATTGTTGATTCCAACTCTTGGGGGCCCAATCTATGTCAGGGTAGAACTCTGTTTCATAGACTTTTCAGTGCTTCATCTTTCAGAATAGGATGTCAGAACTTTCTTCTGAGGCCTGTCTTGGTCATGAACCTCCAGCCTTTCCATTAACAGTTGAGCACATTAACTATTTGTACTACCTGAAGACTCTCCTGCTTTAGGAAGGTACTAAAACTTGAAATTTTTTTGCTGGGTAGTTCTTGTTTCAAAAATAAATAAATAAATAGAAATAGCTCAATTGAAATTAGTTAGCCACAATTATTTTAGTAGTTACATCCGCATGCTTAGGATCCTCAATGTTTGTATAATAAAAACACTAATTCAAATACAATCATGAATGATGGTTCTTTTTTTCAAAAACCAAATAAGAAAATGATTTTTCACGCTTTGTTTAAAATACTTCAATGATAGCTCAGTACTTTTATAATAAAGACTAAATATTAAATGGTTTATTTAACTGTTTAATAAGATCCCTCTTGATGCCTCCTGTTGCTTTATGACAATTCTGGCCCAATGGCTTCTTTCCAACATAGGCTCTTTGATTATCTTGATCTCTGAGTCTTCAGTTACTTAGTTAAGACCATCCTCCCTTTGTTGTTGTTGTTGTTGTTAAGTGCCATCAAGTCAGTTCTGACTCATAATGACCCTGTATAGGGTTTCCTAGGAGTGGCTGATGACCTTGAACCACCAACCTTGTGGTTTGTTCTTACTTCCTATCTTTCAATTAATGTTCACTTTTCTTTAGGCTGCATTATACTCATTGGAATTGTGTAAATAAGATCTGTTTGACCATGCTTTTAAAAGAGGACATCTATGTGATATTTTTCAGGCAGATGGGGAGACTGCCCTGATACTATTCTCTGTCTCCCTGTTCATAGGGACATCCCCCCTTTTAATTATACCCTGAAGTATACACTGGAGTAATTTACCACTAAAGCAACTTGGAGTGTATTTGTATATTGCTGGTCTGAGAATTAACTCTTCCTGCCCTGATTACCACTTCTCTAATGATTGTTGCTTTTGTTAGCTATAGTAGAGGCTATTCTGACTTATGGCAACCACATTTGTATAGAGTAGAATTGTTCCATAAGGTTTTCAAGACTGTGATCTTTCAGAAGCACATCAATAGACCTATGTAATGAGATACCTCTGTGTAGGTTTGAATTGCCAAACTTTCAGCTAGTTATCAAGTTCTTAACTGTTTGTACTTCCCAGTGTGTGTGTGTGTGTGTGTGTGTGTGTGTGTGTGTGTGATATCGAGTTGATTCTGACCGATAGTGACCCAGTATAGGGTTAGTAGGTGAGATTGAACTGCTGCCTTCGCGGTTCAAGCCGACTTTGCAGTCCACAGCATTAACCCGCTGTGCCACACCAGTACCTCCCAGTACTCCTCTCCAATTACAAGGATGAACATTTATTTAAAAATAATCTGATGTGACTATTTACTTTTGTTTGAGATATTATGTAAAGTAATAATAATTGATACATAATAGTTTAGCTATACTAGGTGTGATATGATACAAACATATTAACTCATTTAATCCTTACAACAATAATATGAGCTAGGTGTTGTTTTATCATCCTCATTTTCCGCATGTGAAAATCAGAGTACACAGAGGTTAAGTAAATCTCAGAAAGCAGATCATAGGGGTGAGGTTCCAATCTCAGGAAATCTGTGCTCTGAACTAGTAGCTATATTGTATCTCAAGAGCAAAACTACCTACTTTATGTCAGTTAATATTCCTATAAAACCTATATGGTAATAGCATTGACACCATTTGATAAATGAGGAAACCAAGGCTCAGAAACCACCACTTGTCTGTCAGTTCGTCGTACTGTGGTGGCTTGTGAGTTGCTGTGATTCTTGAAGCTATGCCACCGGTATTTTAAATACCAGCAGGGTCACCCATGGTGGACACGTTTCAGATGAGCTTCCAGATGAAGACAGACTAGGAAGAAGGAGTGAGAGCTACTTCCAAATATTTAGTCACTGAAAACCTTATGAATAGCAGAGAAACACTGTCAGATATTGTCGAGAACTGGCCTCGACACGAGAGTTTGGTTCACAAAGTAGGGAGATCTGAAGGCAACAGAGATAGATAAAGAGTACACACAAAGACACAACAAGAGAGACAAGAAGACACCCCGAGACCAGAGTGGATGCGACACTGGCGTCAGACAGATCCTGCATTGTAAACACCATGGCTGTGCAGGCAGTATGCACACTTTGCTAACTGCAATGACTGCCTGTAATGCTTGCCCTGCACGCCGTAACTCATGCCTTGCCAGCTGTAATGCATGCAGGCTTCAGTCTGCACCTCCGTTTTATTTCAGGCAGGAAATTTACACAAAGGAAGGCGGGGTTTATTAAAACGGGGTACAGAAGTAAAATGTGATTAATCATTCAAAACAGGACACCATGATTTACAGGCACAAATTCTAAAACATACATCACAAATTGTCTTGATAATCTAACATCCTTAATTTTCCAGAAATTCAAGCAAATTTATATAATACTTTTTAGGTTCAAATCCCATGGCAGCAATTCAGTTTCTTCAGGCTAATTAACATACCTATAGCAC
>NW_006408734.1:2526379-2526941 GCF_000296735.1 Chrysochloris asiatica
CCGGAGGTTACTTCCTTGAGCCCTCAGGGTCTCTGGCCAGCAAGTCTGAGTGTGGTCACATGCTGGATTTTCATCCATGACACCAGTCCTCAACATCCCAGTACCTGCAGTGTGCAACAAGATATAATGCCAGAAAATGAGCCCCTCAGAATGGAAGGCGCTCAAAATGTGACTTGGGAAGAATTGCCTCCTCAAAGTAGAGTTGACTGTGATGATGCAAATGGAGTAAAGGCTGTGGGAGTAAAGCCCATAGGACCTTCATTTGCTAATGGGACACAACTCAAAATGAAGAGAAACAGCTATAAACATCCACTTAGATTAGAAAATGGAATGTACGAAGTATGAATCTGGGAAAATTAGAAATTGTCAAATATGAAATAGAACACATAAATATTGATATCTCAGGCATTAGTGAGCTGAAATAGACTGGTATTGGCCAGTTTGAATCTGGCAACCACATGGTTTACTGTGCTGGGAATCACAAAATGAAGAGGAATGGTGTGCAATCATTGTCAAAAAGAACATATCCAGATCAGTCATGAGGTACAATGCTGTAAGTGAT
>NW_006408734.1:2527192-2527824 GCF_000296735.1 Chrysochloris asiatica
GGATTCTGCAAAAATCAATGATTTGTTCATTTCAAACACCTTCTTTACACAGCATAAAAGATGATGATACACATGGACCTCACCAAATGGAATACTTAGAAATCAAACTGACTACATCTGCGGAAAGAGAAGATGGAAAAGCTCTATATCATCAGTCAAAACAAGGCCAGAGGCAATCTGTGGAACAGACCATCAATTACTCATATGCAAATTCAAACTGAAGCAGAAGAAAATGAAAACAAGTCCACAAGAGCCAAAATATGACCTTGAATATATCCTACTGAATTTAGAGATCAATTGAAGAACAAATATGATACATTAAACAAAGACCAGAATAGTTGTGGGATGACATCAAGAACATCATACGTGAAGAAAGGAAGAAGTCATTGAGAAGATAAGAAAGAAGGAAAATGTCAAAATGGATTTCAGAAGAAACACTGAAACTTACTCTCCAGTGTAGAGATGCTAAAGCAAATAGAAGAAATGAGGAGGTCCAAGAACTGAACAAAATTTTTCAAAGATCAGCTTGAACATGAAGCAAATGTTACAACAAAATGTGCAAAGATCTGGAATCAGAAAACCAAAAAGGAAGAACACACTCAGCATTTCTCAAGCTGGGGGAACTGAAGAAA
>NW_006408734.1:2529749-2548386 GCF_000296735.1 Chrysochloris asiatica
AACTATCAACACTCATGGAAGCAGCAGTCAAGAAATCAAACGACAAAATGCATTAGGCAAATCTGCTGCACAAGACCTTTTTAAAGTGTTGAAGAACAAAGATGTCAGCTTGAAGACTAACGTGTGCCTGACCCACGCAATGGTATTTTCAATAACCTCATATGCGTGTGAAAGCTGGACAGTAAATAAAGAAGACTGTAGAAGAATTGATGCTTTTGAGTTATGGTATTGGAGGAGAATATTGAAAGTGCCATGGGCTGCTCATAGAACCATCAGATCTGTGATGGAAGAACACAGTAACAAACAACAACAAGGCTCATAAAGAGTAGGTAAGTTTCCAAAGGTCACAGATATTAGAGGTATGAGAGTCAGATGTTGCCCTGAAATCAATTAATTATCCTTCCACAGAAAGCTCACTGTAAAGTTATAATGATCATCATAATAATGTCAGCAATTGATCCTATAAGTTTAAGAATGTTTTTAGTTTGTTGAATGTCGTCAAACTGATTCCAATGCATAACGATCCTGTACAGGGTTTCCAAGTAGCGGCTGGTGATGTTGAACCGCTAACCTTGCGGTTCAATTCTACTTTGCAGTCCAGTGCACTAACCCACAGCATCACACTATTCTTAAACATGTGTACTTAACAACTACTAAACTCAGGGTACAATGTAGTAGTTCCCAGCTTCTGTTGAGGTGGCAATTGGGAGAGAGAAATGGTAATAGAACTGTATTAGGATTGGTACCAGACATATTTTGTTGTTGTTGTTGAGTGTTGTTAAATTATGACTCATAGGGATCCTGTATAGGGTTTCCAAGTAGCTACTGGTGGGTTTGAACCAACAACTTTGTGGTTAACAGTCCAGTGCTTATCCTACAGTGCCACACCAGGAATCCTACCAGACATATTGTTGTTGTTGTTAAATGCCATTGAGTCGATGCTGACTCATAGCAACCCTGTATAGGGTTTCCAAGGAGAAGCTGGTGAGCTTGAACCACTGACCTTGCAGTTCAAATGACTTTGCAGTGTGAAACATTAGCCCACAGCGCCACACCAGGACTCCAGACATATGTTGTTGTTGTTGTTAAGTGCTGTCGAGTCGGTTCCGACCCATAGCGACCCTGTACAGGGTTTCTGAGGGTGTAAATCTTTACGGGAGTAGAAAGCCTCATCTTTCTCCCGCGGAGCGGCTGGTAGTTTCGAACCGCTGACCTTAAGACATACCAGACATATAGGAAGCAGTAAATATTAGTTGACTGATTAGTACATTTCTATTAATTTTTAAAAAATCATCTTCCTTTGCAAGGGATTTGGTACACATTCCTCACAGCAGCTGAAAACATGACACCATTTACTTTAATTTTCAGAGTTGTTTCAAATTATTTTTGGAGCTCTGGTAGTTACGAATCGGGCTGCAAATCTTAAGATCAGCAGTTTGAAACCACCAGCCACTCTGCAGGAGAAAGATGAGGCTTTCTGCTCCTTTAAAGATTTACAGCCTCAGAAACCCTGTGCAGGGTTGCTATGGGTAGGAACCGACTCAACGGCACTTAACAACAACAACATATTTTTCTAGTCCTGTTGACATAGTGAGTTACATTTTGGACTACTAACCACATGAGCAGCAGTGCGAATGTTCCAATCACTTTGGGGGCGAAAGAGGTTGTTTCCCTAAGGACTTACAGCCTAGAAACCTACAGAGAATCACTATGAGTCAGAATTCACTCATCAGTTGTGCTTGTTTTAAAAAATATTTTTAATGGTGTTTGAAAGATAAGTGCAATTGGACTTTATGTAACCAATCATGGTTACCACTCATCCATCACTTTGTCGTACTGTATTGACTTGCATGCTACTATGATGCTGGAAGCTATTCCATGGGTATTTTGAATACCAGCTTGGTCATATATGATGGATAAATTTCAAAGGAGCTTACAGACTAAGAAAAACTAGTAACAAGTTAGGCATTGAAAACCTTATGAATAGCACCCAAACATTGTCAGATATAGTGCTAGAAATGAAAACATTATGAATAATACCAGAAAATTGTCAGATATAGTCAAGAAAGATGAACTTCTCAGGTTGGAAGGCACTAAAATGTGATTGGGGATGAGCTGCCTCCTCACAGAAGAATTGACCATGATGACACAAATGGAATAAAACTTTGGGGACATTGATTTGTTTATGGGGCACAACTCAAAATCAGAAGAAAATGATACAAGCATTCATTAATAATCAGAGCATAGAATTATGAAGTATGAATTCTGGAAAATTAGAATTTGTCAAAATGAAATGGCACACATAAAGATCGATATCCTAGGTATTAATGAACTGAAATGGACAGGTATTGGCCATTTTGAGTCTGATGAACATAAGGTTTAATATGCAGGGAACAATAAATTCAAGATGAATGGTATAGTATTCATCATCAAAAGGAACATTTCAAAATTTGTCTTAAAGTACAATTTTGCTTGTGATATGATAATATTATGACCACAAGGAAGACCAATTAATACCACTATCATTAAAATTTACACATCAACAACTAAATGCAGTGATGGTGAAATTGAAAAATTCTACCAATTTCTTCAGTCTGAAATTGATCAAAGATGCCATTAAGATATGATCAAAATTACCGGTGATTGGATTATGAAGGTTGGAAACAATGAGGAAGTATCAGCAATTGTAAAATATGGCCTTGGTTATTAAAATGATGCTGGAGATGGTATGATAGAAATTTTCAAGACCAATGACTTCTTCATTGCAAGTACAGTTTTCCAACATAAAAAGGCTATTATACATATGAACCTCATCAGATGGAATACTCATGAACCAAATTGGCCACCTCTTTGGGAAGAGAGAGTGGAAAAGGTAAATATCATCAGCTAGACCAAAACCAAGCCTGACTGTGGAACATACTATCAATTTCTCATAGACAAGTTCAGGCTGAAGCTATAGAAAATCAAAACAAGTCCACTATAGCCAAAATATGACCTTGAACATATCCTACCAGAATATAGAGACAATCTTAAAAACAGATTTAATACATTAAACACTAATGAATTAAGAGCAGATGAGTTGTAGGATACCATGAAGAATATATAGGAAGAAAGCAAAAGGTTATTAAAAAGAAAGAAAAGAACAAAATGGATTTCAGAAGAGACTCTGAAATTTACTTTCCAGCTAAGAGAGAAATGAGGAAGTAAAAGAGTTAACAGGAATTTTTAAAGGGCAACTCAAGACAAAGTCAAGTATTATAATGAAATGTACAAAGACCTGGAGTTAGAAAACCAAAGGGGAAGAACTCACTCACATTTCTCAAGATGAAAGAACTGCAGAAAAAAATGCAAGTCTCAACTTGCAATATTAAAGGAGTCTTGGAATGTGAAAATCATCAAACACTATCACTGATATCACATGCAAGTATAATTTTACTGAAGATAATTTAAAAACCACTGCAACAGTACAACGACAGAGAACTTTAAGAAACTCACACTGAATTCAGAAGAGGATGCCTAACTAGGGATATAATTACTGATGTTAAGTTGATCTTGCCTGAAAGCAGAGAATACCAGAAATATGTTTCCTTGTGCTTTATTGACTATGCAAAGGCTTTCTACTGTGTAGATCATAACAAACTATGGATAATATTGTTAAGAATGGGTATTCCAGACACTTGATTGTGCTCATGAATAACATAGACCAAGAGACATTCATGCTAACAGAACAAGGGGATATTGAGTGGTTTAGAATCAGGAAAGGTTTGCACCACGGTTTTATTCTTTCATCCTACTTATTCAATCTATATGCTCAACAAATAATACAAGAAGTTGGATTATATGAAGAAGAGCATGGCTTCAGGTTTGGAGGAAGACTCATTAACAAATTGAGATTTGCAGGTGATATAACCCTAATTGTTGAAAGTGAAGAGGACTTAAAATACTGATTGATGAGGATGAAAGACTTCAGTATGGATTATACCATAATGTAAAGAAAACAAAAATACTCACAACTGGACCAATAAATAATATTTTGCTACATAAGACTTCATTAAAGTGTTCAAGAACAAAGATATCAGTTTGAGGAGTAAGGTGCACCTAACCCTAGCCATTGTATTTTTAAATACCTCATATGCATGTGAAATTTGAACAATGAATAAGGAAGACTGTAGATGGATTGATGCATCTGAGTTATGCTTTTGAAGAATGTTGAAGGTACCATGGGCTGCCATTATACTGTAGTGGAAAAGGTCCAGCTAGAATTTTCCTTGGAGCAAGGATTGTGAAACTTTGTCTCTCATACTTCAGACATATTTTCAGAAGGGACTTGTCACTGGACATTGTGCTTAGTAAAGTGGTGGATCAGTGAAAAAGAGGGAGACAACCAGCACAATGAATTGACTCCCTTGCAGCAACAATGTACTCAAGCATAACCACAATTGTTATGATGACTCAGAACCAGGCAGTGTTTCATTCTGTTGTTCATAAGGTTGCTATGAATTGAAACTTATTCAGTGGCACCTATTAACAATAATAATATTGCAATAATAAAGATAGTGTTGGACATATGATATGCATTTAATAAATATTTATTGAAAGTACAATGTTGAGAAATGGCACATGTGAAAAAGAACACTGGCATCATGGTATAGTGCTGTAGGATAAGCACAAGGTCAGTGGTTCAAACTCACCAGTTGCTCCCTGGAAACCCTATACTGGGTCCCTATGGGTTGGAACTGACTCAACAGCACTTAACAACAACAACCTTCATTTGACACATGCAAGCGCCATGTGCTGGAATTGACTCAGTGGAAACTAGCAATAACAACCTTCACTAAAAGGACAATTTACTCTGAGAATAATAATTATTTGATATTACTGTATGTGAAAATATGCATATTTCATTTGACAAAATTCAAGGTTTCACCAAAGATTTTGTTCTCTTTCAAACATGCATTCCTTTTGACAAAAATACTAAGCAAGCTTTTGTTAAGCCTGTGACTTCTAACTTATTTATATTTTTAAATTCATTTATAGTCATCCTAGAAATTCAAAAGTGTAAGATATTAATAAATGTTGCTGATGTTAGTTTACATTAATAAATTCATTATGGATCTATGTAAAGTAATTTTTCATTGTTTATGAATTATTTAATTTAAATTATTTTATTTTCTTTGAATCTCCACAGCTTAGCCCATTTTTAAGACACTCTGTTCTGAAGAAAACATTTAATGTTACTCTACTGAATCCATCAATGAATAAAAGGGGAAACTCTCCAATTACAGAATGAAAAAGTCAAACATAACAACACAAGAAGCACAGTAGAATCTTCCAAAAGGTGAGTGTGGCTCTGAGATGGATAACATGGTTGCTACATTTTTACAGTTCTTACATTGACAATCTGCCATATGAAACCCCTGAGAATGGTAAATTTCAATTTTCCTTGTCTCCAAAATTTGTTTGCATTCCTTCTCTAACTGGTAATGTTCATGGCTTTTACAGAGGTCACAATTAAGGACAATCTGTAAGTTCTAAATAGAAGTGTTCATCAGGTTAAGGATAGTGATTATCTTTTCCATTTACATAAATTCTGATTTTCATTTGACTTTAATACCAAGGTAGATTAGTTATCTTAATGAGTTTTAGGTGACAGACTTTTCTATAGTTTTTGTTGTTGTTTTTTTCAATTAACAACAACAAAAAAATTCTAGACTATTAGTGTACTATGTACACAGGTATTTCATTTCAATACTTAAGCACGTTTGAACCAAATAGTTAACAGATATTTAACTCTGAGTTATAAAACTGATTATACAGTTATAATTATAACAGCCACTTTATTGTTTTTGCTAAGTGTCATAGAGTCAGTTCTGACTCCTAGCGACCCTATATAGGATTTCCAAGGAGTGTCTGGTGGGTTTGATCTGCTGACCTTGTGGTTAGCCCAATGCTTAGCCCACAGTATTCCAGCAGCTGCTTATGTTCTGGGTTTTCTGTCAGATAGGACTGGACGTGAACAATTTGATATGATTATGTCCCAAACAAAGATTCCTTTTCATTTCATTATATTATACACTAATAAATTATATTGTTGTTGTTGTTCTTAAGTGCCATTGAGTCGGTTCCGACCCATAGCGACCCTGTACAGGGTTTCCGAGGGTGTAAATCCTTACGGGAGTAGAAAGCCTCATCTTTCTCCCGCAGAGCGGCTGGTAGTTTCGAACCGCTGACCTTAAGGTTCGCAGCCCGATTCGTAACCACTACGCTACCAGAGCTCCTTATTATATACTACTAAATTGCATTATTACAAGGAAACTACTAAGATTGCAATAATCACAGGGAAACAAAAATGTAAACAATATAATTTATTAAAATAATGAAATATCAATATCTGGTATATCATTAAAACTACTAATTGGAACTGTAGATTAAAATTCATATAGACATCAGTAGAGTTTATTCTCATTACACTTAAAGATTGCTAACCACATGAAACTACTGAGCACTTAAAATATAGCTAGATGAAATTGACATGTACTGTTACGTCTATAATGCAAAGAATATTATAAAGATGTATGACACAGAATGTAAAATGATTCATTAATAGTATATTACATTTATTACGTGTTGAAATATACCATTAACAATTTCATCTGTTTTTCTTAAGTTTTTTAAATGTGGCTATTGTCATTGTTATTCGGTGCCATTGAATCAGCACTGACTTATAGCAGCAACATTATACACAACAGAACAAAATACTATCTGTTCCTGCGTCAACCTCACAGTCGTTGCTACCCTTGAGCCTATTGTTGCTGCCACATTGTCATTCCATCTCATTGGGGGTCCTCGTCTTTTCCTATGAACCTCTACTTTACCAAACATGGTATCTGACTCCAGGGACTTGTCCCTCCTTATATATCCAAAGTATGATGGACCAAGTCTGGCCATCCTGGCTTCCAAGGAGCATTCTGGCTATACTTCTTCCAACACAGATGGGTTTGTTCTTTTGTAATCCATGGTACTTTTGATATTCTTATCTAACACCCTAACTCAAATACATCAGTTATTCTACGGTCTTCCTTATTCACTCTCCAATGTTCACTTACATATGCGGTTACTGAAAATATCCTGACTTGATTCAGATGCACCTTAGTCCTCAATCCAACATCTTTACCTTGAGCACTTTAAAGAGGTCTTGTTGCCTAATGCAATATGTCGTTTAATGTCTTAACTGCTGCTTCTCTGAGTGTTGGTGGTTGATCCAAGCACAATGAAGTCTTTGAAATGTCAATCTTTTCTCCATTTATTTGGATGTTGTTTATTGGTTCAGTGGTGAGGACTTTTGTTTTCTTTACATTGAAGTGCAACCCATACGAAAGACTGTAGCCTTTGATCTTCATTAGTAAGTATTTAAAATCCTCTTCTTCAAGCAAGCAAGCAAGACTGTATTATCTGCATATCACAGGTTGTTAATGAGTCTTCCTCCAATACTAATGCCATATTTTAATTCATATAATTCGGCTTTTCTAATGATTTGCTCAGCATACAGACTGAATAAGTATGATCAAAGAATACAGCACTGACACACACCTTTCCTAATTTTAAACCATTCAGTGTTCTCTTATTCTATTTTAACAACTGTCTTTTGGTCTATGTACAGGTTCCTCATGAGCACAATAAAGTGTTCCGAGATATTCATTCTCTGCAATGTTGTCCATAGCTAGTCATGATCCACACAATTGAAAACCCTTGTGTAGTCAATAAAGCACAAGTAAACATCTTTCTGTCATTCTCTGCTTTCATCCTAGATTCATCTGACATAAGCAGTGATATCCCTCATTCCATGTTCTCTTCTGAATTGAGGTTGAACCTCTGGAAATTTTCTGTCAGTCTATTGTCGCAGTCATTTTTGTATTATCTTTAGCAAGATTTTACTAGCATGCAGTATTAATGATACTGTCCAATGATTTCCGCATTCCATCGGGTCACCAATCTTTGGAATGGGCACATATATGGATTTCATGGCATAGATGAGTGAGTGCTTCTAGGGATGCTTCATTTTGTTGAAAGATTTCAATTTATATTCCATCATTTCCCTGTGATTTTTTTTATGCCAATGCCTTCATTGCACCTTAGACTTCTTCCTTCAGTATCATTGGATTTTGATCATATGCTACTTCTTGAAGTGGTTGAACATCAAACATTTCTTTTTGATACAGTGACTCTGAATATTCCTTCTATCTTTTCAAAAACTATTTTATTCCACTTAAAAACCTGCCTTTCCTTCTATATTATTTTCACACTTTTCAGTCTATTTCTTAACTCCACAACAGATTATATTGTCATTTCATATATTGTATTTATTTAGATTTACCCACACACTTATTGATTCTGTTGCTTTTCATATGTTCTTTCATTTTTATGCTTCCCTTTTGTGGTCATCATTCCTCTGCATAATGAATTCCTTTTAATATCTGTTTTAATGTCATTTCCTTTTGATATCTTCTCTATGTTTTTACTTGTTTTGAAAACATCTTTACTACACCACCATTTTTGAGGGTTATTTTTGTTTAATTAAGAATTCTAATTTGGAACATATTTCCTTTCAGTGTTTTAGAAACATCATTGCATTATCTTCTTTCCTCCATAATTTCTGATGAAATATTTTCCCTTGATGAGATCTTTATTTATCTGGCTGCTTCATGATTTTTCCTTATGCCACTCTTTTTTCCTGATCAGTTTTACTATAATGTGTCTAGAGCCTTTCCTTCCCCATTTCTGCTTAGTGTTTTCTGACTTTCTGAATTATGTCAGTTGGTCAGTTGATGCCATTTCATTATCCGGATAAAATTCTCAACCATTATCTTTTCAAATATAGCTTTTGCAACTCAGTTTTTCACTCTTCTTCTTTTGAAAATGCATGTACAGATATCATACCTTTTTGCTGTGTTCAATGTAGTTTTTGGGTTTTTTTTTTTTTTTTTTTTTGCTATTTTCTACACTACAGATTCTTTTTGTCTCTGTCCTGCAGTTTTTATATTTTCTAAAAATATTTCTTCTAGTTCACTAATCCTTTCTTCAGATTTTTAATCTTCAGTTAAGCACATTTATTGAGTTCTTCATTTCATTTATTATATTTTTTGTTCAAGGTTTGTATTTGGCTATTATTCACAAATTCCTCTTACATTGTGGTTATCCATCTTGTCAATATTTCTAAAACATTTTTTACTGATAGTTATTTTAAAGTCAATTAAAAAAAAAACCTCCAACATTAAATTTATCTTTCAATTTGTTTCTTTTATCTTTATTCTTAGTTTTCTGACTTTTGACATATTTAGTATATTTGATAAAATGTTGACTATCACTTAATCAAAATTATAGTGATTATGAGATTTTATGTTTCATATTATCTTCTTCCTGATAGGATTTCTTTTAGCTTCCTGGCAGGTATTCATTCATTTATCAAGTATAAAAATGTACTTGCTCAGAACTAGGCACCACATTTTTTTAAGAGAGCCAACGTAACTCCCAATACCCATGTTTTTAGAGTACAACCTTTTTGTGATCCTTCAAATCTGTGACTTTAGTCCATACTCTTTGTAAAGTTCTCAAGTCAACATTTTTTTTTTCCCTCCAGCTCTGTGAAACCTGAAACTGTCAAACATTCTATGAAGTTGCTAATCTCTTCTCTACTTTTTAGCCACTCGGCCCTACATCACATAACATTTAACAAATATGTTGAAGGGGGTATATGACACAATGTCATATTTACATCGATATTCTTCCCTTTTCTTTGAGATTTTTGTCTCAAAAAATCTTTTTGTCTTGTACTTGAAATACAGGTTTTGTCTCTCAGACTTTAAGAATGCCAAAATCTCAGTTTAGATTTCTAGTCAATTTTTGACAGTTGTTTAAGCATCTTGGTCTTATTCTGCTAAGGTTCCTCAAAGTGAATATAATGCTCATCCTTATCACATTCAGACCTATCTGTGTATACTTCTCCATTCCGTTAAATGTTGTAGTCAAATGCCAATCGAGTTGGTCCTAACTCATTGCAATCCTGTATAGTCTCCGAAGAGGCGGCTGGCGGATTTGAACTATTGGGTGACCTTGCAGTTAGTCCAGTACTTTTTCAAAGGTCCACACCAGGACTCCATTCCCTTAAATAGACTTTAAAAAGAAATAATTTTTTTTTCTAGATTTAGTCTGTAACAAGTTACTCTGACATATCTGAAATCTACCTTTATCACAGTTTTCCAAGCACTTTACCTTTCAGTTCTCAAACAATTCTTGAAATTCTTTATTGTCTATCAAACTAAAAGGATATCTTCTAGACATCGTATATACTGACATGTAACTATTAACTCATCATACTACTAAAAACACATATCCTTTGTAAGAAAATGTATTTATTTATTAAACTACATTTACATTTATTTCTTTAAAGATTATTGTTGTCACATTGTAAGCTAAAGAATATATACAAGTTTCATGTTTAATACTTAAATTATTTTTTATGGTACCACTTAAAAATAAATCCTGCAAAACCACTCACATGTCTCAGGTGAGTTCACTTCTCAAACACTTCAGAATGCAAAGCCAGACTAGGGCCTGCTCAACTTTTTCCTTGCACATGGACAAAAAGACTACATTGCATGTTTTCTGTTTCTCTACATTTCTATCTCTGGAGACCTACCAAAAAAAAAAAAAAAAAAAAAACTATGCCAGATTTTCAATCTAGAATTATTCTGCCTTTTAGTAAACATGGTGGGGCACTATAGGATAAGCAATAGGATGCTAATCGCAACACTAGCAGTTCATATCTGCCAGTCATTCTTTAGAAACCCTAAGAAGGATCACTATGAGTTAGAATTGACTTGAAGGCACTTAACAACAACTGTGTAATTTTGTTTTCCCTTTTTAAATTAAATTTTAAGAAAAACAGTTTTATTTTACAGTTAAAGAAAACTTGAATGCTTGACTCGGCTACTATACCAAATCAAAAAGAAAATAAGTGAGTCCGCATGAAAAAATGTTTCACTCATGTCCTGGCAAAGGGGGACAAGTTAGATAATGAAAGAATATTGGATATTTGAAAATGGGGAAACAGGCACCATCTGAATAAGAAAATTATGTTAAATACCAAGGGTTATGTCACTGGAACAAATTAGACTCTGTAGAAAAGAACTCTGGTAGTGTAGTGGTTACGAATCGGTCTGCGAGCCCCAAGGTCAGCAGTTCGAAACTACCAGCTGTTCCATGGGAGAAAGATGAGGCTTTCTGCTTCCGTAAAGATTTACAGCCTCGGAAACCCTGTGCAGGGTTGCTATGATTCGGACCCGACTCCACGGCACATAACAAAAAATACCTTAAAGACAAGATTTATTCAACTGTTTCTAATCATGACAAAAATTTTTATTTTGTATAATCTCATATAAGGAGCTTTGGTACTGTAGTGGTTATGAGTTGGGCTACTAATCTGAAAGTCAGCAGTTCGAAACTACCAGCGGTTTTGCAGGGGAAAGCTGAGGCTTTTGGCTCTTATATAGATTTACAGCCTTGGAAACCCTGTACAGGGTTACTATGAGTCGGAGGCGACTCCACGGTACATAACCACCACCATCATAATTTCATTTATAGCGAGCCCTGGTAGTGTAGTGGATTATAAACTTGGCTGCTAACCACAAAGTAAGCAGTTCATATCTATCAATTAGCTCCACAGAAGTAAGATGAGGCTTTCTATTCCTGTAAAGATTTAGAGCCTTGGAAAACTTACACACAGTCACTATAACTTGCAAACAACTCCACTGCACATCACCTCTACCACATCCACCACCAATCTCATATACATAAAGCTTAGTGAAAAACTTTTATATTAATCTTAAATGAAATCTAGTGCAACCTCTTATGAGTTACAAGTATACTTTAAAATGATTTATTTTAATCAAATATTTTCACTTTTAGAATACTCATTAATGGAGAATTCAGTGCATTAAAACATATTGTGATAGTTTTAACAGCTCACTTATGTATTTTCTGTTCTTTCAGTTGACACTTGATCTTACTAACTTTACTACTACCATGATATAAAATCCAAAGAATTATAGGCGTATTATATACTTTGCTACATAGCATTCAATAGCTTGTGTCTCCAGCAGAATATTAGAACATTCAAAAGCCAAGATTATGAAATAACATGAACATTTGATTCATATACACACAATGGTAGTCAATTTGGCTAGAGGAAAAATATTTTGGGAAATATTTATATCTTTGTTGATATAAGAAAATATAAGTAAAAGAACATTGTGATAGAATATCTTGGCTTAGGTTAAGAAATACAATAGAGACACCACTTACTGAAACAGCTTTTCTTTCCCCACAGATACATTACAAAAGTAATATCTATTAATATAACGGTAAGCTGACAGTTCTCTCACAAAGAAGTACTCCCATTTTAATGATGTCCTCCATCAGCTGTTCAAAGGAACATAATTGCTCTCCTAACCTCAAGAAATAGAAAATATGTTCTGGCGAGACATTTAATTCTCTCTTATTTTCTGCAACACTTTTCCTATTACAAAAGCAGTACATGTATTCATTACATTCTTTCTAAGCATATGTTACTTGTGCTTCCATGTAAAATATAATGCTGAATAAAGACATCTGATGAACAGCCTTTCTTTTTTATTTAGAATCTCAGTTTCTAACCAGAGAATGAAATTACTTTCCAAATACTAGGAATATAGAAGTAAAGTAAATGATATTTTTATGTGTGTGTGTGTGTGTTACTCACTTGACTTCTTTTCTTGCATTTCATTTCTCAGAAATGCTAGAAGTGGAGAATTCAAAGCATGAGAAAATTTAACATGTTTTAATTTGTGTGAGTTTTATTTTATAAATAGAACAACAAGAAAAAAGTGATTAAGTGTGACAACATATTGAATTCTCATTAATAAGAATACAAATGTGGGAAAGATGATAAAGCTTAAATATATAATCCAAAAAAGTTTTATCTATTTCTAATGTGCTCTTGAAAAACAAATTAGTCAGGGCTAGGGATTTAGGTCAATTGTTCTTAGTTTTGTTGCTACCCTGTATAGGATTCTGAGGAGTGGCTGGTGAGTTTGAACTGTTGACCTTACGATTTAAACCAACCTTGCATTTCAGTGATTATCCTACAGTGCCACCACTATAAATTTTGATATAAACTCTGGAAATCTAATTAATAAAAATGAATTTATGTAGCATAATTTCAAAGAATTTAAGTACTCCTAAAATCTTTCAAGGTATTCTGGTTTGTTGTTGTTAAGTGTTGTCGAGTCGGTTCTGACCCATAGCAACCCCGTATAGGGTTTCCAAGGAGCTTCTGGTGAGCTTGAACCACCGACCTTGCAGTTCAAATGGCTTTGCAGTCTGACGCATTAACCCACAGTGCCACACCAGGTCTGGTTTAGGAAGCCTTTATTTAAACTGCAACATCTCCATTGGTATATCTAGAAATAATTGTTCAAGATTGGAACAGTAACATCAATCATCAATGAACAAATGATCAGTATTCAATGAAAACTGACTCTTCCCTTGGATTGGATAAATTGAATTGAATTGAAAAATAGCATGCAACTGGAGATTGATAAGCTCAAGTCCTGTGAAACACTAACTAAATTAACTAATCACCTAGGTCTGTGCTCTTTGAAGGGATGATAAAACAACATATATTAATTGGTAGTTCTCGAACAGAGATTCCTTCACAATCATAAAAAGAACTCATGAAATAGCAACTTTCTAGTATAGGATCAACATTGGACTGCGAAACACAAAGTCTATAATTCAAACCCACCAGCTGCTCCTCAGAAACCCTATATAGGGTCACTGCGTGTTGGAACTGACTTGATGGCACTTAACAACAACAAGAAGACGCATCTAAAAGTGACTCCTGTTGTAGCATAGGATAAGCACTGGACTGGGGACTGCAAGGTCAGCTGTTGGTGGTTCAAAGCCACTACTTGCTCCTCAGAAATCCTATATGTGGTTGCTGTGAGTTGGTGCACATTCTGTGCTAGTCAACAACAACAACAGTATCTAAAAGCAGTCTTGGTGTGGTGCTGTAAGATAAGCACTGGAGTGCTAACTGCAAGGTTGGTGATTGAAGCCCAAAAGCCACTTCTCAAAAAGCCTCAAAACGGTCACTATGAGTCACAAGTGACTTGATGGCATTTATCAATAACAAAACTCATCTAACAGAAGTCCTTGTGTGGTGCTATGGATAAACACTGAACTTCTAAACATAATGTAGGAAGTTCAAACCTACTAGTCGCTCCTCAGAAACCCTATACCACGAGCCTCAGTAGGATTTGATTTGACAGACCTTAACAACATCAAACAAGGAGCTCTAGTGGCACATTGGTGTAGTGCCAACCAAGTTTAACAGTTTAAATCTAATAGCAGCTCCACAGAAAAAAGTGTGACAATCTGCTTTTTGTAAAGAATAGTAGTGGTGGTTGTTATGTGATGTGGAATCAGTTCTGACTCATAGCAACTCCTTACAGGGTTTCTGAGGCTGTAAAGCTTTATGGGAGCAGAAATCCTCATCTGTCACCTGTGGAACTGCTGGTAGTTTTGAACTGCTGATCATGAGATTAGCAGCCCCACTCATAACCAGTATGACACCACAGCTCCTTTTTGTAAAGAATACAGTTTTAGAAACCCAATGGGACAGTTCTCCTCTGTCCTATGGGGTTGTTGTGAGTAAGAACCACCTCAATGATAACACATAGCATATAACAACTTGCCACTTAGTCTGGTTTGTTTTCTTGAACTGAGAACTAGAACTTTTATTTTCTAGGTGTTTATGAGATATAAGGAGCTCTGGTAGCGTAGTGGTTACGAATCGGGCTGCGAACCGCAAGGTCTGCAGTTCGAAACTACCAGCTACACCGCGGAAGAAAGATGAGGCGATCTGCTCCCGTAATGATTTACAGCCTCGGAAACCCTGTTCAGGGTCGCTATGGGTCGAAACCGATTCGACGGCACTTAACAACAACAACAACAATGAGATATAATTAAGCTGTATATGATTCCTCAGTTTCTATCATCGCTATGGGTGGTGGTTATGTGACGTACAGTCAGTTCAAACTCATAATGACCCTGTACAGGATTTCCAAGGTTGTAAATCTTTATGGAAGCAGAAAGCCTCATCTTTCTCCTGCAGAAAAGCTGGTCATTTTGAACTGCTGATCATGATAATAATAGCCCAATTTGTAACAACTATGCTACCAGAGCCCTTTACCTGTCACTTAAACCATGTAAAATGTAGTTCAGGTCACAGAAAATTCAGACAATCAAGAGCATTGCACTATATTACATATGGTCCAAATCCTTGCATCTATTTTTTTTTTTTTTTCATAGTAAAATCTTCTGACAAATTATTTTCATTTCTTCCTCTTAAATCTATCTCCCTATATCACATAGGATCAGGCAGTGTTTCATTCTGCTGTACATAGGGTAGCTATGAGTCGGTACTGACTCAATGGTACCTAACAACAACAACGTATCACATAGTGGAGTCCTGGTGTGGCACTGTGGGCTAATGCATCAGACTGCAAAATTGTTTGAACTGCAAGGTCCGTGGTTCAAGCTCACCAGCTTCTCCTTGGGAACCTTATATAGGGTTGCTACGGGTCAGAATCGACTCAATGGTACTTAACAACAGCAACATATCATATAATATGCAAATATGTTGAAGAAAGATTAATGAAAAAATTAAAATTCAGAATGTCAGAGACAGTTACCAGTCACAACTCTTTCCACAATGTATTTACATTTCAATAAAATAATTTTTATGTGGAAAATATTTATTGTTCAATAGTTTTCTGGATCCACAGAAGTTGCAGAAGCATACACACAAATGTTAGGATTACTGCCTTAACAAAAACAATATACAACTCTGGTCACCTAAAAATATATTTAATAATTTGAGAATGCAATATGTGAACAGTGAACATGAAACATAATTTTTAAAATATTTTTAGAAGAAGCAATATCTTGCTTACGTATTAAAGATGCTATCCTTTCCATAATATTAAAATAACTGCAGAAAGGATACACACAAAATGTAGAACAGTAAGACAATAGGAATATATGTCTATTTTGAAAGAAGAGTAAAGAGAAGTCAAAATTATAAATACATGAAATAACAAGAGGGTCTATGAAGAAATCCTGTATCATGTCTATGGGAATAAAATCAGAGGTCTTGGATTTTATCTTGCTCTGAAGCAATGTATTAAATATCAATTTACAGTATATAAAAATGTAGTATATAAATACATACACATACATTATAAAGGACTCCGGGTGTGGTGCTGTGGACTAATGTGTCAGAGACTGCAAAGTCATTTAAACTGCAAGGTCAGTGGTTCAAGCTCACCAGCTGCTCCTTGGAAACCCTATACAGTATTGCTATGGGTAAGAATCAATTCAATGGTACTTAACAACAACAACAACAACAACATTATATAGTATTATGAAGTATTATCCCTAATGTTACTGATACTTGGAATTCTAATCAATGCCAAACATTAAAGAAATCCTGGAGTCTTCTATAGCATTATCTTTTGTGTATATATATGAAAATATATACTAAGTACCTGTCCAAAATTATTTGTCTAATTCTTAAAATAATAAGGAATTTGTTTTCTCTATGTTTTGTTGAAAACAAGATATTTCACATAAAATATAATAGATTTGGGGAGATCTTTTTGAGTCGATGATGCTTAGTCATAGACAAGATTTTGAATGACGATAACAAACACATTAAAGAATATGTTTGGCTGGACTGTAAGAGAACAATATAGCCCAGAAATCCCTGTAATTCCAGTTACTTTTTCACAATACAGCTTTTGTGAGGTGCTTCAGTATAATGCACTGGACCTCAAGGTCGGTTTGAACCACCAGGTCAGCAGTTCAAACCCACCAGCAGCTCCTTGGAAATCTTATATAGGGTTGCTATGAGTCAAACCTAATATATATTTAAAATATTTTTAAATATTTAAAAATACTGAGCTTCCCTGTAGGTGCATGGATATTATCCTATTACAAACAACAACAACAACAAATGAGTCAAACCTACTAAAAGGGCACTTAAAACAACAACAAATAATAATAACCTGACATCAAGAGTAAAATCCAGGAGCCTTGTATTGGTCAGGGTTCTCTCAAGGACTATGTCTTTGACTAAAGTCTCTTCATTTCACATCTCTGTCTAAAATCTTATATCAGTATTTGTTGTTGTTGTTGCTGTTAGGTGCCACTGAGTCAGTACCGACTCATAGCCACCTTATGCACAACACAAGGAAAAACTGTCCGATCCGGGGCCAACCTCACTATTGTTGCCACGCTTGATCCCATTAATGCTGCCATTTTGCCAATTCATCTTGCTGAGGGTCTTTCTCTTTTTCTCTGACCCTTCACCTCACCAAACATGATATCCTTCTCCAGCAACTGGCCCCTCCTCACAGTATGTCCAAAGTACGAGAGACGAAGTTTGGCCATCTTATACGAAATAGTAAATAATATATAATGATAGCTAAGCTGTCAACAAAGTTATGTTAAATCTCCTCTATTAACATGACAGTAAAGTGAATAGATTTAAGAAATGTGTTTATAAGAAACTATTTAAATTCTTAGTTTATAGTATTTAAAATGTTATAGCTCAGCTATCTGGATAATTCAGATATCCTGAAAGATGTACTCTGAGACTTCTGATAATATCTTCATGTGAGATTAAAGTCTACTGATGTATTGTCTTAATTCTACCTTGGTGCCTATACATGTAATTTTCTCTACAGTCACATAATGAAAGATCTGAAGGTGGATTTAGCATCATTCTTAGCTATGGTATAACAAGGGAGATAAATTCATTGTTCAAGCTTATCTTATACATTCAAGGTTTAAATATGTCTTAGATCTTGAAGAAAAATGATTTGTTTTAAAAAAAATTATTCTAAAAGTGTGAATTGTTTAAATTTAGTCTTATAAATAACTTCAGAAGTGAATACAGATTTATATAATCTATAGAATTGTGAGAGAAAAACCTTCCAAAAAAAAAAAAAAACTCACATATCTCTCACACATTTTTTTTTTTTTTGCAAAAAAGGAGATGCTTTGTTATTATATTTTCAAAGAAAGAGACTTAGCAAAAATGTTAAAAGAGCAACTAATGTATGTTCCTTGCAATAAAAGCTGCAGAAGTATTGACAGTAACCAACAAGTTATTATTTTTTTTTTAAATCAATATATAGGATTTTTTTTTTAATGTTGTGGTAAATATGTTTAACAAAAACTTTGTCATTATAGCTACTGCAAGAATAAGCAAGTTGTCACTGGAGGGGGAGAGAAAGGAATAGTGAAAAGCATCACCATAGAAAGCTTGTAAGTCTGTCTTCTGCCTATAACTGATTGGAATACCTAAAATTGGGCTACAATGTGCCCAGCGAAGGAGGCTTCCTGTGGAGCCTCTGCAATACATAAGACTATAGGTGAAAGCCTGAACCACATCCAGATCTCCAGAGATGGGAAATTCTCACTTGAAAGGACAAGCAGACCAGCCTGGAGTGGCTAGAAGAACAGAAGATACTTC
>NW_006408734.1:2552960-2585702 GCF_000296735.1 Chrysochloris asiatica
AGCTGGACAGTGAATAAGGAAGATCGTAGAAGAATTGATGCCTTTGAGTTGTGGTGTTGGAGGAGAATACTGAAAGTATCATGGGCTGCCAAAAGAACCAATAGATCTATTTTAGAAGAAGTGCAGCCAGAGTGCTCCTTGGAGGCCAGGATGGCTAAGCTTCATTTCTCATACTTTGGACATATTGTCAGGAGAGAACAGTCACTGGAGAAGGATGTCATGCTGGATAAGTTGGAGGGTCATAGAAAAAGAGGAAGACTCCCAATGAGATGGATCAGTCAGGTGGCATCACTGATTGTGTCAAGTGTGACAGCGGTAGTGAGGTTGGCCCAGGATCGGACAATGTTTTGTTCTGCTGTGCA
Organism: Chrysochloris asiatica; assembly: GCF_000296735.1. NCBI lineage: Eukaryota > Metazoa > Chordata > Mammalia > Afrosoricida > Chrysochloridae > Chrysochloris > Chrysochloris asiatica. Next base: position 2,553,323 of record NW_006408734.1, read on the forward strand.
TGGGGTCGATATGAGTCATTTCCGACTCAGTGGCACCTGACAACAACAACAACAACAACAACAATGGCTTGATAATCAGAACTCACTAGAAGAAGATAAAATATATATATAAGAAGCAATGATGCCTTAAATGGAGGCAGAGATGATGACATGATGACGTGGAGCGATGGAGCATAAAATTCTATAATTGCATTAAAGAGAGGTGGTTTGAATCACACCATTTAGCCTAATCATATGCTCATTTTATGAATGGGAAACTCAGTAAAATAAGTTTTGGAGCACTTTATGCCACAATTTTATGACAGTTGTTTCAATACTTGTCACCTCTCCTAAACAGTAATTTCCAGCTGCCAGTCTTGGTGCTGGTAGAGTCCTAGACCTATGTGACATCAATGTAAATAGACTGTCATACTGATTCTTAATATTTCTGTCTTATTGTGGTTAAACTGACCACACTCAGAAGGGCTACCTTTCCCAGCAGCTTGCTTTGAAACAGCAGTCATGTTCTCTAAGCCCTGGCAGCACAATCATTGATTTTTAGAACCAATAGGACAACAAGGCAACACTGGGTTTCTGATTGGCAGCAGGAAAAAGAGTTAGAACATTTCAAACTTTATAAAATAAAGCAAGCAAACATTAAATTACATGAAATCAAATCTTCTCTGACATCTTGTATCTTAGGATTTAGCTTGAGGCTGACAGAAAAAGTCCAACACTCACTCTCAGTAACTTGAAAATCAGCCAGGCAGTTTGACCTTCCATCCCGGTGCCTGCAATTCTGTTGAAGACTCAATTTTTGACTTATTTTCAAGGTTATTTCAGATATTTCATTTGAAAATTTTAGCAGTTTTCAAGAGCTAAGTGTCTAGTTTGTGAGTTTAGATATGAAACCACTTCTCCAGAATATTCAAAATAAAGAGACTGCCATTGTTTTGCAAGCAATAACTTGAGAAATATTTGTAAACTGACAGAGTACATAAAACATCTTATTAAAATATATTCCAAACCACACCTTGATCTTATCACCAAAAGAAAAATACAAATAGCTTATTCAAATTAATATGGATTTTAAAATATGGAGTTAAAATTCACTACACAGTGAGATTTTTTTTTCTTCTGTATTTTTTCTGTCATCTCTCTCCCAGTCTCCTGAGCACCTCTCCACTAATTCTTCTAACTAAATCATCTGGTAATCATCTGTCAAAAGAGTGGAAAACACTAAAAGGTATTTGTCTTTAGTCCTCATGGTTATTTTAATTTTCTAGACCTCTCTAATCCTATGTGGCTAAAAGTCTTACACACTATATAGTTTATTTTTAAGTTTCTTTTATTTCTAGTTTTCTTTGACAGATGGCTGCTGCTGAGAATCAGTTTGGGCATAGGGCTTGAGTTTCAAGAAATACAAGAATTGCATGCATAGCTAATGTCCCTTAGGTTTATTCTTGTGCTCTACAGGATAAACAGAGACCTGAGCCAGAGCTCCTGCCTTCTGGGATGGCTCTTACCAATGATGGCTTTGTCTTTTGCATGAGTCCCAGTTCCCTAGTCTGTAAATCAGACATAATTGTGTTTGTCATCCCCTTCACTCCACTGGGGAATTTTAAGGATTGTAAAACCACATAGCACTTGACAATATAAAATGCTATGATAATGGCTAAAGTGAAGAATGACCTTGTCCTGACAATGAGTAATCTACTCCCAGGGAGTAAGTTAGGCATCTGGGATGTGAATTAACTCTCTCAGTCTATCAGGGCACTATTTTTGCTGAGTGATAGAGGGCATGAGAGAATATGCTATTTCTGTATGACCATTGTACAACTACTCTTGTACTATGCTACATTGTATAATTAAGAGAAATTAAACAATCTGAGGAAATTAAAAAAAAATCTGGAAAATTATCCTAGCTTTATACATAGCTACTGATGTAACTAACCTCAAATGCTTATGCCTTTAATATAGTGATCTAAAACCTTTTCATGTTGTATGTCAAATTCTCCATCCTGAAGTCAATGTCAAAGCCTAGAATCATGAACAATAATATCACAAATTTCTTTCATAACTCATGATAAACTTATGATTTTATATAAACTTTTTTATTCTATTGAAAAAAATGATTAACACTTCATATTGACGTGACTACAGCTTTACACAATTTTAAGTGACAATTTATTTTCAAAGTAAATAATCAGTTTTGTTGTTGTTAAGTGCCATGGAGTCAATTCTACCACATTGCAACCCTGCTTAGGGTTTCTGAGGAGCAACTGTTGGGTTTGAACTGTGAACCTGATGGTTAGCAGCCCAGTGCTTATCCTACAGTGCCACTCCAGGACTTTAGTCATCAGTTTTAGTAAATATAAATTAAATTTATTCAAGCAACAAGATGCAATTATTCATTATAGTTTGAAATTTATGTTTCTCACATGCTTCATGGTGTTTTAGACTTCATTTCTGTCTCCATTCAGATTCTCCTAGCCCTGTTGAAAGTGGTCCAATTGCCTTTACTCAGCTTTCTTAAAGGGGCTCCTTCCTACATTTTCTAGAATACTTTCTATACTTTGAGATCCTTCAGTTTTATTGATATGGTTTGTTTACTATGTAATATAAATGTGTTAGTATTACCTATTCACTAGTCTAAATTCAGAAAGTCTTGAATTTAGATACTTGAATCAAGGTCTTTAATCTGGGTCTCCCTGATATTAGCAATATGACAGTGGGCAAATGAATTCCTCAACTGTAAAGGGAATAAATATTGTTTTGAATAGGGAGTTAGAGGAGTCCTGGCACGGCACTGTAAAATAATCACTGGACTGCTAACAACAAAGTCAGAAGTTCAAAGTTGCTACTTGGAAACCCCCAAGAGTAATAATAATTCTGAGGATGGTACAGTACTGGGCATTGTTCTATTCTGTTTTGCATAAGGTTGCTATGAGTTGGTACCAACTGGAGAACACCAAACACCACCACCACCAAATAACATTATGAATATAAAGTAAGTAAACCTGTTAACATAAAGGTTTTAGATTTTGCTGATGTTTGTTGTTGTTGTTGTTAAGTGCCGTTGAGTCGGTTCCGACCCATAGCGACCCTGTACAGGGTTTCCGAGGGTGTAAATCCTTACGGGAGTAGAAAGCCTCATCTTTCTCCCGCGGAGCAGCTGGTAGTTTCGAACCGCAGACCTTAAGGTTCGCAGCCTGATTCGTAACCTGTCAAGTTGTTTCCAACTCATAGCGACCCTACATTGTTGTTGTTGTTGTTAGGTGCCATTGATTTAAAGTGACCCTATGCACAGTAATAATACCATGGCTTGGGACAGGTACAACTTAGTTCTCAAATTTTTATCTTTGCTCTTGTCCTTAAAGAGATCTTGTGCAGCAGATTTACGTAATGTAATACATTATTTGATTTCTTCACTGCTGCTTCCATGAATGTTGATGGGTTGATATGAGCAAAATGAAGTATTTGGTGATTAATCTTCTCTCCATTTATCATGATATTATTTTTGTTGTCTTTACAATGAGATGCAATCCATACAGAAGACTGTGATCTTTGCTATTATAAGTATTTTAAGTCCTCTTTGCTTCCAGCAAACAATGTTGTATCATCTGCATATGACAAGTTTTTTAAAGAGTCTTCCTCCAATCCTGATGACATGTTCTTCTTCCTATAATACAGTTACTCAGATTATTTCCTCAGAACACAGACTGAATAAGTATGGTGAAAGAATACAACCCTGGCATACACCCTTCCTGATTTTAAACCATTCAACATCCCTGTTCTGTTTGAATGAATGCCTCTTGTTTTATGTACAGCTTCCACAAGAACATAATCAAGTATTCTGGAATAGTCATTCTTTGCAATGTTATCCATAGTTTGTCATGATCCACACAGTTGAAAGCCTTTTCATAGTCAATATAGCACAAGCAAACATTCTTCTGGTATACTGTGATTTAGTTAAGATCCATGTTATGTCAGCAATCATATCCCTTGTTCTACATCCTATTCTAAATTTGGCTTGGATTACTGGCAGTGCCCTATCGATGTAAAGCCACAACTATTTTTGAATTAATTTATCAAAAATTTGCTTGCATGTGATATTTATGGGTAACCTGTTTGTACAAGAAACAAATATGGCTCTTTTCCAATCAGTTGGTCAGATAGCTATCTTCCAAATTTCTTGGCTTTGATGAATGAGTGCTTCTAGTGCTTCATCAGTTTATTAAAGATTTTAGTTTATAGTCCATGAATTCTGGGAGCCTTCTGTTTTGCCAATGCCTTCAGTGTTTCTTGGACTTCATCCTTCAGTACCATCGGTTCTTGATCATATGCTACATCCTGAAGTGTTTGAACATCAATCATTTATTTTTGGTACAGTAACTCTGTATATTTACATTTCTTTGATGCCTTCAATATTTTGCCTCTAGAATCCTTCAGTATAGCAAGTCAAGGCTTAAAGTTTTTTCTTAAGTTTTTTCAGCTTCCCTTTTGATTTTCTTACTCCAGAAATACTGCTTATATTTCATTATAATACTTGACTTTATCATCTCAAGTTGCCCTTTGAATTTTTTCATTCAGCTCTTTGACTTCCTCATTTCTCCCATTCACTTTAGCCTCTCTATGCTGGAGAACCAATTTAAGAGTCTCTTCTGACACATATTTTTCTTTTCTATTTTCGTAATGACTTCTATATTCTTTCTATATGATATTCTTCATGTCATCCCACAACAATTCTGGTCTTCAGTCATTGTTGTTGTTGTTGTCAAGTGCCATCGAGTCGATTCTGACCCATAGCAACCCTGTATAGGGTTTCCAAGGAGCAGCTGGTGAACTTGAACCACCGACCTTGCAGTTCAAACGGCTTTGCAGTCTGGCGCATTAACCCACAGTGCCACACCAGGACTCCTGATAGCATAGTGGTTACAAATCAGGCTGCGAACCGCAAGGTCAGCAGCTTGAAACTACCAGCTGTTCTGTGGGAGAAAGATGAGTCTTTCTACTCCCATAAAGATTTACTCCTCGGAAACCCTGTTTAGGGTTTCTGTGGGTCAGAACCGACTCAAAGGCACTTAATAACTTCAGTCATTAGTGTCTAATTTATCAAGTCTGTTTTTGAAATGGCCTCTAAATTCAGGTGGAACATGTTCAGAGTCATAATTTGGGGATCATGGACTTGTTTTAATTTTCTTCAGCTTTAGTCTGAACTTTCATACGAGCAATTGATGGTCTGTTCCACAGTCTGCCACTGGCCTTGTTTTGGCTGATGATATGAAGTTTTTCCACTGTATCCAATTTAATTCCTGTATATTTAATGTGGTGAAATCCATGTATATACTCACCTTTTATGTTTGCAAAAAGTATTTGCAATGGTCTTTCAAAATTTCTAATATTCACCCTCCAACATCATCACTATCCCCAAGGCTACATTTTCCAACTATTGATCCTTCCTCCTTTCCCCCAACATTCACATTCCAATCACCAGTAATTATCAATACATGTTGATTACATGTTTGATAAATTTCATATTGAAGAAGTTGGTAGAAATCTTCAGTTTCTTCAATACTGACTTTACTGTGTAAATTTGGTGTGTAAATTTGAATAATAGATGTATTAACTGGTCTTCCTTATAGGTGTGCGAATATTATCCTCTCACAGCATTATACTTCAAGACGCTCTTGAAATGTTGTGTTTGATATTGAAAGCTATGTTATTCGTCTTGAATTTGTTGTCCCCAGCATAGTAAACCATATGATTGTTGTTGTTGTTGTTAAGTGCCGTAGAGTCGGTTCCGACCCATAGCGACCCTGTACAGGGTTTCCGAGGGTGTAAATCCTTACGGGAGTAGAAAGCCTCATCTTTCTCCCGCGGAGCGGCTGGTAGTTTCGAACCGCTGACCTTAAGGTTCGCAGCCCGATTCGTAACCACATTTAAAATGGCCAATACCAGTCCATTTCAGCTTGCTAATTCCTAGGATATCTATGTTTATGTATTCCATTTCATTTTGACAACTTCCTATTTTGCTAAGTACAACAGAACAGAACATGGTCCTGTCCTACGCCATCTTCACAATCTTTCCTATGTTCCAGCTCATTGTTGAAGCCACTGTGTAAATGACTCTGGTTGAGGATCTCCCTCATTTTTGTTGACCCTTGACTTTAGCAAGCATTATGTCCTTGCTTGAGACTTAAATGGTAGTCAAGAAATTACTTATTTAATTTTTTATTCAAAATGGATTAACATCATCTGCAAATTGAAGGAAAAATTACACATGCCTTTTTCCAAATAATTCAACAAACTTACATAACATTGTGTCAATTAGGTTATTGTAGCAAATGAAATCTGTAAAATATCTCAGTATCATATAAGAAAAAACATTTTGTTTCATTGCTTGTTTTTCCTTTTTAATTTTATATCTAGCTGTGTATATTAAGTAGTAACTGTAGTTCTGTTCAAGAATACCCCTTTTGTCTTATTCTAGAATTTGGACTTAAAATAGAACCTTCAGCCTACATCTAGAACATGCTACCCTTGAAGAAGAGAAAAATTCCAAATGAAAACATACAATGACTCTTAAATATGCTCATAATTGTTATTCTGTCACTTTTACTGGTATTCTTTTGTCCAAAGCAAATTGTTTTGACAAACACAGAGCCATGAAGATTGGAAAGTATGCTCCTTTCTTAGAAAGGAAAGGAAAGCTAAACATTAATAGATAAAAATGAATAATATTATAACAGAGGAGGGAGGAAAAAATCTGTAAAACATAACCCACCACAAAATTATCCTTAGTATTAATAGCTGAATAACATGAATTTTAATCGTTTTCTTTTGATACATGTAAATGTGTCCTTTTATTTTTATGTAATGCTGTCACTGCTGTTCATGATCTGCTGGAAAAACAAAAATTATGATCTTGAAATGTGATAATTCAAAAATGTGATAATTCAATAATCTGATTATTGAATTATCAACAATCCTCAGTAAAGACTGGCTCCAGTAATTGATGGAGTACAAATTGAAAACTTTCAACAAACTGTTGTAGCACCGAAGGACTCATTCATCTATGCCAAGAAATTTTGAAGACAGATAGCTGGCCAACCAATTGGAAGGGATCAATATTTGGGCCCATTCCATAAAGAGGTGACCCAACAGAATGTGGAAATCAGCCGGCAACATCTTTAATATCAAATGCAAAAATTTTTTTCTGAATATATTTCAAACATAGTTACAATAATACATTGAGAGGGAACTTCCAAAAATTCAAGCTAGATTTAGAAGAGGACATGAAACTAGGGATATCATTGCTGAGGTCTGATGTATCTTGGCTGAAAGCAGAGAATAGCGGAAAGATGTTTGCTGTTGATGTTATTAAGTCCCATCAAGACATTTCCAACTCCCTATAACCCCATAGAGGTTTTCTGAAGAGTGTCTGGTGGATTTTAACTGCCAACCTTTTGCTTATCCTATAGCACCACACCAGGACTGTGCAAAGACTTTCAACTATGTGCAACATGACAAATTATGGATACAATTGCAAATAACAGGTATTCCAGTACTCTTAATTGTGCTCATGAGGAACCTGAACTTAGACCAAGAGGCAGTTGTTAGAACAGAACATGGGAAAACTGAATAGTTTAAAGTCAGGAAAGATGTGTTCCAGGGTTGTATACTTTCACCATATTTATTCAATCTGTATACTAAGCAAATAATTGAAGAACATTGTGGCATATATGAAGAAGAAGAGGGTATCCTGATGTAAAGAAGACTCATTAAGAACTTGTGATATGCAGATGATACAGCCTTACTTGCTGAAAGCAAAGAGGACTTAAAATACATACTGATAAACATCAAACACTTCAGTCTTCAATATGGATTGCACCTCAATATAAGGAAAATAAAAACCCACACAATTGGACCAATAACAACATGTAAATTGAGAAAAGATTGAAGTGGTAAAATACTTCATTTTTCTTGGATCATAGAAGCATCAGTGAAGAAATCAAACAAAATATTGCATTAGACAAATCTCCTGTGCAACACCTCTTTAAAGTGTTCAAAGGTAAAGGTATCAGTTTGATGACCAAGTTGCTCTTGACCCATTCTATGGTATTTTCATATACAAATGAAAGTTGGACAGTGAATAAGGAAATCTGTAGAAGAATTGGTGCATTTGAATTATGGTATTGGAGAACAATATTAAAAGCACTATAAACTGCCAGAAGAATAAACAAATCTATCTTAGAAGTACAGTCAGAATCCTTCTTAGCAGCTAGGACAGCTAGACTTTGTCTCTCATACTTTAGACTTTTATCAGGAGGAACAAATCCTTGGAGAAGGACATCAAACTTGGTAAAGCAGAGTGTCAGCAAAAAATAACAAGGCCCCCAACATGATAGATTGACAGGGTGGTAGTAATAACAAGCTCAAATGTAGCAACAATTTTGAGAATGTTTCATGCCTGGGCACTGTCTCCTTTTGTTGCTCATAGTCTTGCTATGAGTGGGAGCCCACTCAAAGCACATAACAGCATCTAAGACTTTTTGTAAAACATCAAATCAGCATGCGTTATTAATATGAAGGATTGACCTCATCAAATTCTCAAAATCAACATGACATGTCCTTATAAAGGAGATTCATATTACCCTTCCCATAAATTGTCTTATCCCTTATCCATAATTAAGTATTTTGTAGTGTGGTAGACTTATTTTGCTTTTGTCTACATTTTTAGCAAAACTTTGTAATTTCTTCTGGTAATAGTATCCTGATTTTTAAAAAATTACCCATTTTTGTTGTTAAATGCAGTTGAATCAGTTCTGACTCATAGCGATCCAGTATAGGGTTTCTGAAGAGCTGCTGATAGATTTGAACTGTCACCCTTGCAGTTAGCAAGCTTACTCTTTCTCACACCAATTGATTATCAGGTGGACCTATGACTAAACACTAGTCTCATCAAAGCAAATAGGTGTGAACCTTACAGGGTTTACAGGAACAATGGGTTCTAAGATGCATATCTAGAACTATCGATGACTCGCTAATCACCATAAGCTTATGCAAAAATTCAACAGGACATATGAAAGATTTTCTAAGAGTTGAAGAGAAAAGAAACTACCAGTAGCATTATTTAGACACACAGCCTTTACCACCTGGATTTATAAACTAATACATTTACAATTTTTGTTATGAATTAGAAGTTGTTTTGAATTTTAATTCAATAGAAGGATTTGAACTAGGTTTCAGTGACTTGCAACCAATATAGTTAACTCATATATGCAATTTTCCACATCCCTGAATTAGGAAAAAAGGAGATATGAATATGTACTCTTTGGAATCCCATTCATTCTCATCTTTTTTCTGGAGACGTTTTTTTCTTTAAGTATAATTTTGTAGAAATGATCTTCCCTCACTTGATATAAACTTAATATAATCAAGGGTTACTGACTAAATATACCCTATTGACAGGAAAATTTCTGTCTGACTTCCAACATAACAAGGAATGAAATTATTATAGCAATAATTAAGGTGTCCTGGTGTGCATTGGTTAAGCGCTCATCTGCTAATCAAAAGTTCAGTAGTGGATGTTTACCAGTTGCTTATGAGAAAGATATGGCTATTGGTTTCCATAAAGATTACAACATTGGAAAACCTATGGGATGCTCTATTCTGTCCTATAGGGTTGCATGAGTTGGAATCAACTTAATGGCAATGAGTTGGGTTTTGTTTTTTTGTTTTTGTTTTTTGTTTTTATGTTTTTATTGTGAACTGAGTGATAGTTTACATGGGAGAACATTGGCTTTACACCATCATTTCATTGCAATTATAATAATCTCTTCTATGGATCATCGTTCAACAGTATTTGCTTTCATTCTCTCTGTTTTGTTGTTGTTGTTGTTGTTTGCTTCTTTGTTTGTTTTTTGGGGGAATGCACACAAAAACACTCAGGAATATAATAATTTAAACAACCAAAGGACATATTCTGCAAGCCTTCATACTGGCCACCAGCACTCAGTTCCTCTCTTTCCATGAGTCCAGAGTCCTCAGTTGCTGTCCCTCTCCATGGTCTCATCTCTGCGTCAATGTCAGGTGTCACTGCTTTTCTAGATAATGTCCCACATTCTGCTTGTGCTCTTCTTCCTTGATGGCTCTAGGGTCCTCTGTTTCTGGACTGAAAGATTAACATACTCCCCAAGTTTTGCAAAAACTTCTACTTTTACAGTTATGACAGTCACAAGTAGTCATGATAACAATTACTCACTATTGAATCATAAGAATTTTATCCCCATCTCTTTTCACCAGACTCATCTAGACAAGATAAAAACTATTCAGTCGGGACTCTACCTTCCCTGGCACACTCCTAAACTAAACTACCTCTTGAAAACTTGTAAGTCAATCACTTCGTGCCTTTATTGCCCACTCATTTTAGGTAGTCGGTGTCTAAGTTGCCCATCCCTATCTGCCCAGTATACAGAGGGGATAGGATTGATGCATGATGTGAAGACTCCTTCCCTCTCAGTTGATATTTTGAGCTACTACATCCATGAGTATAAGTCAAGTTCATCAAACTGTGACAATTTATACTCATTTCCTTTATATATATAAAACAATTATCTTCCTTTAGTCAAGTTCTGATTATCAAGCTATCCAGGCTAGGTCAAATGAGTTCAATCTGCAAGTCTGGGGTTCTTGTGAGTCTCCCCTCACTTCATATCAGCTGGATTCAATGATTTTGGTTTTATTTATTTTTTATATCATATTTACAGCTGCCTATTTGTGATTCTGTAGGATAAGCATTGGACTGCTAAACACGAGGTCAGTGGTTTAAACTCACCGCCCCCTCCTAGGAAACCCTATACAGGTGCTATGAATCTGAAGAAATTATTTAGCAACAACAAAGTCATTACAACTAGAAAATATATAATTGAAGAGATACATAAGGAGTAGTCTTGGAAAGGTCCAGCATGATGTTTCCATGTCCCAAGGTACATGCAAACCTCTTCTGTATATGGTTTCTTTCAGCAACAAGGAAGCACAGGAAACATTCATTTTCAGAACCTTTTATTGACTTGTTTGCATAATCATGATTGGGGCGTCATTGAATAGGCATAAGTGATTGAATAATACCTCTTTCCTTCCTTCCATTCTTGAAGTTAGCTGACCAACCCTTCCCCCTGCCCCCCCCCACACACACTCATTTGCCCACATTTTCAAATATTGCCTGGTAATTGTAGGTACAAAGGCACTTCTATAATCTATAGAATAATGACGATTATATCTCAGGAACAAAAGCCCAATTTATTAGCCGAGGTAGTTCATTCCCTCACAATGTGTCATTGAGTCAATTCCAACCCATAGCGACCCTGCGTAGGGTTTCCAAGGAGAAGCTGGTGAGCTTGAACCACCAACCTTGCAGTTCAAATGACTTTACAATCTGATACATTAGCCTACAGCACCACACCAGGACTCCATTACCTCACAACGTTGTTGTTGTTGTTAAGTGCCGTTGAGTCGGGTCCGACCCATAGCGACCCTGTACAGGGTTTCCGAGGGTGTAAATCTTTACGGGAGTAGAAAGCCTCATCTTTCTCCCGTGGAGCAGCTGGTAGTTTCGAACCGCTGACGTTAATGTTCGCAGCCCGATTCGTAACCACTACGCTACCAGAGCTCCTTTACCTCACAATAGCCTTGTGTTTTTTGGATGTTCTCAGACCCAAATACCAGGGCAGATATCCAGAGAGTAAGTGGCATTTCAGCATTCTCTCTGAAAGAGTAAATTTCAATGAATATGTTCTAGATGGTTAGTGTATAATGTATGAGAACCTAAATAAGTGTTTGGGTGGGAATGAAAAAGAAATTAATACCTTCTTTTTATTTCAGATGCCAAAGATAGCTACAATTTTAAGGTGGAAGTCATCTTTGGTAAATACTTTAAACCTATTTTCTGCAAGGTATTTATTTCTCTGAAATTAATTATCAGCAAAACTAAAAGAATGTGTTAAATCCAAATGCTCAGTTAGATAGTCAACTTAACCATGCTATAAACTCTTCTAGGCAGTCAGTAATAGAGTTCTCAGCATTTTCTTACAGTAGTCATTCACTCATAACCTTGTTTGTACACTTTGTACTTGAATAATGGCTTTTTTCAGATATCTAATCAGGGTCTTAGGAGCCCTGATAGCATAGTGGGTTATGCTTTGGACTGCTGAATCCACTAAAGAATGATAATGCTTTCTGCTTCCTTAGAGAGTTACAGCCTCAGACACCCTATATAAGGTTCACTATGACTTGGAACCAACTCTTTGATGGCACACAGCAGCAGCAGTCAGTCTTTGACTCTCAATCATAACTGGCTTCAGCTGATGTTCTCCTCAATCCCTCTTTCTTCAGAGAATGCCCACAGTGCTACAGAAAATTGGAGACATTTCTACTATTCCCATAAAAACAAAGCAGGCTACTTAGTTTAACTAATTACTTTGACTAATATCACTAATTTCTGTCAGTTTAAAGTTACTATTAAGTTTGCAAGATGACTTTAAGTGCCTTTGGTTACATAGAATCCCCATAGTGTATATTCAAGACTTGTTTGAAACTATTCTAACCTCTTAAGTCCTTGAGTATATGAACTAGATTACAAGAATATTGCATTTTTTTCTTTTAAAAAATTTTCACTTTAATAACAATGGAAAGTGAATTTTCTGTTTCTGTAATTGTTTGTCTCTTATACGTAGGGAAAGGCCATCATAATTAGTTTAGTGATATAAATTTTAGATATTGCAAGAAACATTGGAAAATGTTTATAATGCATGAATAAATCACAAATCAAAGTAGTTACTAATGATATAAAAATGCATATTAAATGAATTTAAAAATTAACATTTAGGTATGGCTCTATAGGATATGCACTGAATTCCTAACTGCAAGATCAGTGGTTCAAATCTACCAGCTACTCCTCAGAAACCCAATATAGGATCACTATGAGTCAAAACAGACTCAACGGCTCTAAACAACAACAACAATATATAAAAGTTTGTGATTAGTAGGATTAGGCTCCTTATCAGTGGGTTTAAATTTTGGCTGTGTATCAAGTATGAACTTTGGTGCCTTAGTAATTAAGCACTCTGTGGAAGAATGATGTGACACTTTGCTACACAAACTATTTCAGCCTTGGGAATCCTATGGACAGTTATACTAAGTTCTATAGGGTTGCTCTGAGTTGGGATTAATTCAACAACAATGGGCTTATGTGCCAGGTATTGTGTCCCACCCTTCATATATTTCATACTTCTCCCTTTTAACAACCATATGTGTTGAAATGTATGGTCTCTGTTTTATAGATAAGCAAAGTAAAGTTTAAAGATATTAAGAGGAATGTCACACATATTCATCTAGGAAGGATAGTTGTTTGTTTTTACTAAGTGCCATCAAGTCAGTTCTGACTAATAGCAACCCTATATAGGGTTTCTGAGGAGCAGCTGGTGGGTTTGAACTACTGACCTTGCAGCTCAAACATAACCTGTGGTCCAGTGCATTATCCTATGGTGCCACATCTGGACACCAGAAAAGATATTACTGGTATCCAAACTAGCAAATCTTAATTACAAATTCAAGGGGAAGTATTATTTGTGTATTCATGTTTGTCATGTGAACTAAAATTTTAATTTGTTAAATTTGATGCACTAAGCAGTTTCTCAACCAACCACTAAAGCCAGCAAGGATGAAATAGAATAATTCTACCAACATCTTTAATAGGGAATTAATCAAACATGCAATCAAGATGTATTGATCATTACTGGGGATTGGAATGCAAAAGTTGGAAGTGAAGAGGAAGGATCAGTAGTTGGGAAATATGGCCTTGGTGATAGAAATGATGCTGGAGAATGCATGATAAATTCTGCAAAACTAATGATTTGTTCCTTACAAATACCTTCTTTAGCCAGCATAAAAGATCATTATACACATGGACATCACCAGAGGGAATACACAGAAATCAAACTGACTACATCTGTGGAAAAAGATGGTGGTAAAGCTCCATATCATCAGCCAAAACAAGACCAGGGACAGACTGTGTAACAGACCATCAGTTGCTCATGTGGAAATTGAGTGAAGCTGAAGAAAATGAAAACAAGTCAACGAGAGTCAAAATATGACTTTGAATATATCCCACCTGAATTTAGAGATCATCTGAAGAACAGATTTAATACATTAAACACTAAAGACTGAAGACCGGATGAGTTGTGGGATGACATCAAGAACATTATACAGGAAGAAAGCAAAAAGTCATTAAGAAGACAAGAAAGAAGGAAAAGATCAAAATGGATGTAAGAAGAGACTCTGAAACTTGATCTTCAGCATAGAGATGATAAAGCAAATGGAAAATGTGAGGAGGTAAAAGAGCTGCACAGAAATTTTCAAAGGTCAGCTTGAGAAGACAAAGTTAAATATTACAACAAAATGTGCAAAGATCTGCAGTCAGAAAGCCAAAAGGGAAGAACACGCTCATCATTTCTCAAGCTGGGGGAACTGAAGAAAAAATTCAAGCCTCAAATTTAGCTATGGGAAAGTTAATGAATGATAAAGAAAGCATCAAAAGAAGATGGAAGGAATACACAAGTCACTGTACCAAAAGGGAATAATTGATGTTCCACTATTTCAAGATGTAGCATATGATCAAGAGCCAATAATACTGAAGGAAGAAGTCCCAGATACATTGAAGGAATTGGCAAAGTACAAGGCACAGGAATTGATGGAATAAAATTGAAATCTTTCAAGAAAGTGAGGTGGCAGTCATTCATCTATGCCAAGAAATTTGGAGATAACTATCTGGCCAACTGATTGGACAAGATCAGTATTGTGCCCATTCCAATGGAACACGGATATCATTGGACAATATCTTTGATATCCCATGTGAGTATAGTTTTACTAAAGGTAATACAGAAACAACTGCAAGGATACATTGGCAGAGAAATGCCAGAGGTTCAACCTAGATTCAGAAGAGGATGTGGAAGGAGGGATATCATTGCTGATGTCTGATAGATCTTGGCCAAAAGTAGAGAATACCAGAAAGATGTTTACCTGTGCTTTATTAACTTCACAATGGCTTTCGATTATGTGGGTCATGACAAGCTATGGACAACTTTGCAAAATATGCGTATTCTGGAACACCTAATTGTGCTCATGAGGAATCTGTAAATGGATCAAGAGGCAGTTAGTTGTTCGAACAGAACACGGGGACACTGAATGGTTTAAAATTAAGAAAGGTATGTGACAGGGTTGTGTTCTTTGGCCAAATTTATTGAAACTGTATTCTGAGCAAATAATCCAAGAAGCTAAGTTATATGAAGAAAAACGTGACATCAGGATTGGAGGAAGACTCATTAACAACCTGCGATATACAGATGAGATACAACCTTGCTTCCTGAAAGTGAAGAGGAATTAAAATACTTACTGACAAAGATCAAATACCATTGTCTTCGGTATGGACTGCATCTCAATGTAAAGAAAACAAAAATCCTCAGCACTGGACCAATAAACAACATTCTTATCAATGGAGAAAAGATTGAAGTTGTCAAGAACTTCATTCTCCTTGGACCAACTATTAATACTCATGGAAGCAGCAGTCAAGAGATCAGAGAATATATTGCATTAAGCAAATGTGCTGCACAAGACTTTATTAAGTGTTGAAGAGCAAAGATGCCAGCTTGAGGACTAAGGTGCGCCTGACCCAAGCCATGGTATTTTCAATAATCTCATATGCATGCAAAAGCTGGACAGTGAATAAGGAAGACTGTAGAATTGATGCCTTTGAGTTATGGTGTTGGAGGAGAATATTGAAAATGCCATGGGTTGCCAAAAGGTCAAACACATCTGTATTACAAGAAGTTAGTCAGAGTTCTCCTTGTAGGCCAGGATGGCCAAACTTCATCTCTTATACTTTGGACATATTGTTAGGAAGGACCAGTCACTGGAGGAGGATATCATGTTTGGTATGGTGGAGGGTCAGAGCAAAAGAGGAAGAACCCAACGAGATGGATTGGCAAAGTGGCAGCATCAATAGGCTCAAGAGTGGCAACAATTGTGAGATTGATGTTTCGTATTGTTGTGCATAGCATCACTATGAGTTGGTACTGACTCGATGGCTCCTAACAATAAAATAAACAAGTGCATTGAAAACTGGACAGACAGTGAATAAAGAAGGAAGACTGTCAAAAAAGTGATGCATTTGAGTTATCACGCTGAAGGATATTGAAAGTACTGTGGTCTGCCAGAGGAAAAACAGATCTGTGTTGGAAGAATTACAACCAGAGTGCTCCTTGGAGGCCAGGGTGGCCAATTTTTTTCTCTCATACTTTGGACATATCAGAAGGGACCAGCCACTGGAGAAGGAAATCATGTTTGGTAAGGTGGAGATTCAGAGAAAAAGAGGAAGACCCCCAGCGAGATGAATTGGCAAAGTGCCAGTATCAATGGGCTTAAACATGACAACAATTGTGAGGTTGACCAAGGACCGGGCAGTGTTTCATTCTGTTTGCTTAGGGTCACTATGAGTCGGTACCAACTCTATAGCACCTAACAACAAGAAGCAGAATCTCAATAAAAGCAAACAGTGAATATCATAACAGATGGAGTGCTAGTTTGATACCTGATTCTACACTTGGCATGTTTCAGAGTACACTACTTTCTAATTTAAAAAGTACACTTAAGAAAGTCAAAGTTATAAAAAGTAGATGAGAAAAAATAAAATCACGTGGGCAAAACTATTAATAGGACAAATTTAGTATATTTTTTAATTGATAAATTTTAAAAAGATGTTGCGTATCTATAATAAAGTATTTTTAAAGAATAAGAAAAAACAATTTATTTGTATCATTCTTTATACAGATTTCTTATAATATGCATTGTAATTAACATATGTCTGTAGTGTACATTAACAATGATTGCACTTGCAGAATTCAAGGATCTATCATTTGTCTCTTTTTCTTTCCATCTTTTCATGTTCTATTATGCTTGGTGGGCAAGCAATTGTTTGTGGCTAATGGAAAGCCTACTCCAAAATCTTTGGCTGAGTAAAGTAGAGTTCTAGTTTGCTTGGGCCTTCTTTAAGTTACATGGACATTGAGACAAAAAGAATCTTGCATTACTAGCCTTCATCTTAGTTCAATCCCATCAAACTATCGCCATAAATTCTAGCAGTCTGAGACGATGTCTATGCAACTTTCCTTTGATTTCTTGCCATTTCCAGGTTTTATAATAGTTTATGGCAGCTTAGAGCGATAAAGGCTTTGGCTGATTAAAATCCTAGTCTTCTTTTTGTCTCTTTCTGGTCGAACTTGTGACAGTGAAGCCAGCCTGAGGGGCCCAGCCTGGCAAGGTACATTCCTAGTGATTTATACAATGTCACTTTCTTGAGGATTAACTTGAATAAATCATGCTGGTATTTTCAGCATTGATATAGCTGCCCTTTACATTCTTATCAATTTTCAGGACAAGAAGAAATTATTCTAGTCCTGCCATTGATCTTGTGAGGAAAATTGTACCTCACAGCAGGGACCCCTACTGATAAACAGTGAACAGGACAAATAACTTATCAGTTCACTTTTAATCAATAAAACTTCTCACAGTGCATTATCCTAGCAGTCAGCCTAAATCACTGTGACTATAACTGTTGTTTTCAAAACCCTTTAATCTGATTGGAAAATCTTCCTTTCTACTAGTAATAAACACTCACTAAACTGTCTGTACCTAATTGAGCTATGGTAATTTATGTTTGTACTCCCTACTGTTTTTCTACTCTTTAATCAGATAGACTGCTTTATGTCTTTAACTAATGAAATCTAAGAGTCCACCCAGTAGATATGATCAAATGCCACGAGTGAATAAATTTTCATTATCACTGATAGGTTCTAAACATGATTCCATTGTGATTTAATTATTTTCTCACAACTGTTCCCTAGTCAAGCAGCAGCACCTTCATGCCACTTCTTCAAATAGCATGCTTTTATCACCAGATCTGCCTGTAAAAAACAATGCTCTGGTAGCAAAAGGCCATTACTAGGAATGGGAACAGAATGGACTTGCATTATAATCTAAATTGTGTTTTCTGGTTGTAGGCACTACAATAGTATTTTAACTTTTTCTATAACTTTTTCTACTTCTTACATTTGCCAGTATAAATACATGCCTTTGTTTATTCGCTCTCATCACCCATCTGTCAGTTTGTTGTATTGCAGTGGCATGCAAGCTACTACTATTATACTGGAAACTGTGCCATCTACATTTCAAATACGAGTAAGATCACTCATAGTGGACAGGTTATACATTAACACAGAGAGAAAGAAAGTCCTGCAGATCTAATTCCAAAAATTAGTCAAAGAAAATGTTATGAATCACAATAGAACACTGTCTGACATACTTGCATTGGGCATCTCATCAGGAGGCATTGTGTGGTGAAGTAGAGGGCCAACATGGGTATCTGGGACACTCAGTGAGATGAATTGGTATAATACCCAAAATGATAGACTTGAATATCCTGGTTATTGTGAGGATGGTGCCAGACCAGAAAACATTTTGTTCTGTTGTATCTGAAGCCCTCATGAGTTAGAATTGACTTGATAGCAGCTAATAACAACATAAATTCATTATGTTCAAACTAAGACAAATTAATCCACAGTACTTCATCATACATGAAGAAAGTAAAAGATCATTAAAAAGACAGGCAATAAAGAAAAGACCAAAATGGACATTAGGAAATACTCTGAAATTTGCTTTTGAACATAGAGAAGCTAAAGTGACTGGGAAAACTGAACATATAAGAGAGCCAAACAGAAAATTTAAAGGGCAGCTTGAGAAGACAAAGAAAAGTAATGAAATGTGCAAAGAGATGGAGTTAGGAAACCGAAAGGAGAGAACACACTCAATATTTCTCAAACGGAAAGGACTGAAGACAAAATATAAGCCTCTGATTGCAATATTAAATGATTCTAGGGCAATAATATTGAATAACACAGGAAGCACCAAAACAAGATGGAAACATCAAAACAAGAGTCGTTGTGCCAAAAAGAAATTGTGGATGTTGAATCATTTCAAGAGGTAGTATATGAGAAAGAATTAATGGTGTTGAAGGAAGAAGTTCACACTGCATTGAAGGCATTGGTGAAAAACAAATTTTCAGGAATTGATGAAATATAAATCTTTCAACAAAGCCATGGAGTGCTGGAGGTGCTCAATCATTTATGCCAAAAAATTTAGAAGAGAGCTACCTAGCTAACTGATTGGAACAGATCCACATTTGTCTCCAATCCAAAGAAAGGTGACCCAATGGAATGCAGAAATCATTGAATAATAATTCTCTGTAGTGTTGTCCACAGCTTGTCATGATACATACAGTCGAAAGCCTTTTCATAGACAATAAAACACTGATATACATTTTTCTGGCTTTTTTTTTTTTTTCATCCAACATCCATCTGACATCTATAATTATATTCTTCATTCCACATCCTCATCTGAATTTGACTTGAACTTCTGGAAGTTCTTTATCAATATACTGTTGCCACAGTTTTTGAATTATCTTTAGCAAAATTTTACTTCTATGTGATATTAAGAATTTTGCCCAGTGATATTTTCAGCATTCCACTGGGCCACCTTTGTTTGGAATGGGCACAAATGTGGTATTCTTTGAATCATTTGGTCAGATAGCTGTCTTTCAACTTTTTTTGCATTAATGAGTGAGTGCCTACAGTGGTGCATGAGTTTGTTGAAAGATTTAAATTTGTATTCCATGAATTTCCAGAGCTTTATTCTTCACTTATGCCTTCAGTACACCATAGATTTCTTCCTTCACTGCCTGTGACTCCTGATCACTTACTACCTCTTAAATGGTTGAACATAGACCATTTATTTTTGGTACAACGTCTCTGTGTATTCCTTCCATCTTCTTTTGATGCTTTCTGCGTCATTCAGTATTTTGCCCAAAGAATCCTTCAGTATTGCAAGTCAAAGCTGATTTTTTTATCTAAGTTCTTTTAGCTTGAGAAATTCAGAGTGTGTTCTTCCCTTTTGTTTTCTAACTACAGATCTTTGCACATTTCATTATAGTTGTGACTTTGTCTTCTCAACCTGCCCTTTCAATTTTAAGTTCAGTTCTTTTACCTCCTCATTTTTTTTGTTTTTTTTTTTCATTTATTGTAGCATCTCTATGCTGGAGAGCAAGTTTCCCCATACAATCTTTCAATAATGCATGTTGACGTTTGAATTTTTGTTTTTGTTTTTTCAGTTCTTCCAAAATGAGAGATGCTGAATATGTGTTTTCCTTTTGGCTTTTTTAACTTAAGGTCTTTGCACATTCATTATAATACTTTATTTTGGCTTCTCGAGTTGCCCATTGAAATTTTCTGTTTAACTCTTTTACTTCATTTTTTTCCCATTACTGTCACTCCTCTACTGGTAGCTCTGGTGTGGCAATGTGGGTTAAAGCGCTGAACTGCAAAGTTGTTTGAACTACAAAGTTGGTGGTTCAAGCTCACCAGCTGCTCCTTGGAAACCCTCTACAGGGTAGCTATGGGTTGGAACCACCTTGATGGCACTTAAGAACTACAACAACTGCTAGCGTAATAGTTACAAATTGGGCTGCTAATCTCACAGTCAGCAGTTCAAAACTGCCAGCTGATCTGCAGAAGAAAGAGAAGGCTTTCTACTTTAGTAAAGATTTACAGTCTCAAAAACCCTACACAGTATTGCTATGAGTCAGAACTGACTCCACAGCTCATAATCATCACCACCGCCACACTCAATAGCAAATATCAGTGTCTCTTCTGACCTCATTTTACTTTTTTGTTTTTTTCCTGTATTCTTAGTTACTTTTAGTTTTCTCATGGCTGATATTCTTGATGCCATCCCACAATGCTTTGTGTTTAATGCATCAAATCTGTTATTCAGATGTCTCTAAGTTCAGGTGGGATATAGTCAAGGTCATATTTTGACTCTCTTTGACTTGTTTTAATCTTCTCCAACTAAAGTGTGAACTTTCATAAGAGCAGTTGGTAGTATGTTCCACCGTTAGCCCATGGTCCTGGTTTGCTACTCATATTGAGCTTCTCCAATATCTCTTCCCACAGATGTA
Organism: Chrysochloris asiatica; assembly: GCF_000296735.1. Classification (NCBI taxonomy): domain Eukaryota; kingdom Metazoa; phylum Chordata; class Mammalia; order Afrosoricida; family Chrysochloridae; genus Chrysochloris; species Chrysochloris asiatica. The sequence goes on from NW_006408734.1 coordinate 2,574,426, forward strand.
ATCAATTCTATTCCTCTTTATTAAATCTGGTGACATCCACATATATACTTGTCATTTATGTTGTAAAAATGGTTTTTCAATTAATATCATTGTTGTTGTTGTTAAATCTCATGGAGTCATTTCTGACTCATAGTGACCTTGCTCAGGGTTTCCGAGGCTGTAAATCTTTATGGGAGCAGAATACCTCATATTTCTCCCCTGGAACCACTGGTAGTTTCAAACTGCTGACCTTGAAGTTGGCAGCCTGACTCGTAACCACTATGCTACCGGGTTTGTAAAATTCTATCAGGTGACCTTCAGTATCATTTCTACCACCAAGGTCATATTTTTCCAATTACTGATCCTAACTGTTTGTTTCTGACATTTGAATTCCAATCTCCATTATCAATGCATCTTGAATCCATTTTTTATTAATTTTAGACAGAATAAGTTGGTTGTTGTGGTTGAGTGCTGTTGAGTGGGTTCTGAGTCATAGCAACTTGTATAGGGTTTCTGAGAGGAAGCTAATGGGTTTGAACGGCTCACCTTGTGGTTCTCAGTCCAATGCTTTCTTCAATTTCATGATCACTTTGTTTTAGTGGTTGGTATGTACATTTGAATAATAGTTGTATAACTATGGTTTTAGCAATAGAAATGATGCTGGAAATTGCATGATAGAATTCTGCAATATCAATGATTTGTTCATTTCCAATACCTTCTTTAGACAGCATAAGAGATGACTATATACAGGGACCTCACCAGATGGAATACATAGAAATCAAATTGACTACATCTGTGGAAAGAGACAATGGAAAAGCTCCATATCATCAATGAAAACAAGTCCACAAGAGCCAAAATATGACCTTGAATATATCCCACCTGAATTTAGAGATCATCTGAAGAGCAGATTTGATACATTAACCACTAAAGACCTAAGACCAGAAGAGTTGTGGGATGACATCAAGAAGATCATACGTGAAGAAAGCTAAAAGTCATTAAGAAGACAAGAAAGAAGGAAATGGTCAAAATGGATGTCAGAAGAGACACTGAAACTTGCTCTCCAGTGTAGAGTTTCAGGGAAGAGCTGTCACCAATTCTACACCAATTATTCCAGAATACAGATAAGGATAGAAAACTTCCTAATAGATTATACTTATTCATACCAAAACCAGGGAAAGACATCACTAAGAAACAAAATTATAGACCAATAGCCCTCATGAACATAGATACAAAAAGTCTACAAAATCCTATCCAACAGAACTCAACAACACATCAAAAAAATAATACATCATGACTAACTGGGATTCATAACATGGATGCAAGGATGGTTCAATATTAGAAAAACAATCAATGTAATCTGCCATATAAATAAATAAAAAATAATAAAAAGAACCACATGATCATACGTATTGATGCAGAAAGGGCAGTTAACAAAATCCAACATCTATTTCTGATGTTGGATTTTGTTAGAACAACAAAGTAGGAATTGAAGGGAAATTTCTCAACATAACTAAGAGCATATATACAAAACCAACAGCCAACATTACTCTCAGTGGAGAGAAACTGAAAGCCTTCCCTCTGCGAACAGGAACTAGAAAGGATGCCCTTTATCACCACTCCTATTCAATATTGTGTTGGAAGTCTTAGCCAGAGCTATAAGGTAGGATAGGGAAATTAAAGACATCCAGATTGGTAAAGAGGAAGTAAAACTCCCCTATTTGCAGTGGGAGAAAGATGAGGCTTTCTACTCCCATAAAGATTTACACTCCCGGAAACCCTGTACAGGGTTGCTATGGGTCGGAACTGACTCAACGGCACTTAACAACAACAACAATACATAGAAACCACAAAGACTCAGCAAAAAAACTACTGGAACTCATTGGAAGATTCAGGAAAGTGTGAGGGTACAAGATCAACATACAAAAATCAGTTGGATTCCTCTATGCTAATAATGACAGCACTGAAAAGGAAAATAGGAAATAAATACCATTTACAATAGATACCAAAAGGATGAAATATTTAGGAATAATTGTAACCAGAGAAACAAAGGACCTATACAAAGAAAACTACAATACACTGCTACAAGAAACAAAACCAGACCTTCAAAAATGGAAGAATATACCATGCTCCTGGATAGGAAAACTTAACATTGTGAAAACGTCAATACTACACAAAGCAATCTACACATATAATGCAATCCCAATCCATATTCCAACGTCATTCTTCAGAGAGATGGAAAAGATAATTACAAAATTTATATGGAAAGGAAAAAGACCCAGGATAAGCAAAGCTCTGCTTAATAAGAAGAACAAAGTTGGATGCCACTCACTTGTTGATTTCAAAATTTACTACATGGCTACATTTGTCAAAACAGCTTTTTAATAGTACAATGAAAGATACACAGATCAATGTAACAGAATCGAAAATCCAAAAATTAACCCATACACATACAGCCAACTGATCTTTGTCAAAGGGACAAAGGATATTCAATGGTGGAAGAGATAGTCTTTTCAACAAATGGTGCTGGCAAAACTGGAAATCGAAATGCAGATGATTGCAACAAGACCTTTATCTCACAGCCATATACAAAAACCAATTTAGCACAGATTAAAGGCTTAAATGTGAATCCCAGAATTATAAAGGTCATCAGTGAAAAAACAGGGACAAATTTAAGGGCTCTAGAGTCAGAACTGACTCCACGACACATAACAACAACAATGACAATATGGGTACACACAGCCTACCAAACATTGTGAAATTTTCACAAACAAAAGAAGACAAAATAGATGATCGGGACATATGAAAAATTAGAAACGTATTTTCATCTAAAAATTTTACCAAAAGAGTAAAAAGAGAGCCCACAGAATGGGGGAAAAAATAAAATAAAATATATATATATATATTTTGGTACAAAATATCAGGCAAGGAACTAATCTCTAAAATATATGGGAAACTACAACACCTCTACAAGAAAAAGACAAACAACACTATTAAAAAATGGGCCCAGGACATGAACAGACACTTCACCAAGGAAGAGATTCAGGCAGCCAACAAACATGTGTAGAAATGATCATGATCACTAGCCATTGGTGGTGGTGGTGGTTATGTGCTGTGGAGTCGGTTCTGATGCATAATGGCCCTGTACAGCAATTCCGAGGCTGGAAATCTTTACAGGAGCAGAACGCCTCATCTTTCTCCCATGGAATAGCTGGTAGTTTTGAACTGCTGACCTTGCAGTTTGCAGCCCGACTCGTAATCACTACGTTACCAGAGCACACCATTTGAGAGATGAAAATCAAAACAACAATGAGATATCATCTCACACCAGCAATAACAGATATCATCTCACACCAGCAATAACAATAATGTTCAAAAAAGCAGAGTGCAATAAATGCTGGAAAATATGGGGAGAGACTGGGGCTCTCCTACATTGCTGGTGGGATTGTAAAATGGTCCAACCACTATGGAAATCAGTATGGTACTTCCTGATAAAGTAGGAAATAGAAATACCTTATGATTCAGCAATTTCTCTACTTGGTATTTATCCACAAGAAATATGAACCATAACATGAGTAGATATATGCACACCAATGTTCATAGCAGCACTATTTACAATAGCAAAAAGATAGAGACAGTCTAAGTGCCCATCAATGGAAGAATGGATAAACAAACTTTGGTACATCCACACAATGGAATATTATGCCACCTTGAAGAATCACAAGAAGCCATGAGCCACCACATAACTTCGATGAACTTTGAGGACATTATGCTGAATGAAATTAGTCAGTCACAAAAGGAGAAATATTGTATAAGACCATTATTGTAAACACTTAAGGAAAAAATACCCACACTAAACGAAAAAAAAAAAAAAAAATTGTTGGTTACCAGGGGTGGGGGTGAGGGTGGGGTGAGGGAGGGGACAACAGAGCACAGGGTAAGGGAGGATAGACTCAAGATAGTTTAGGTGTTGTGTGTGGTGGGGCAATACACTAGAAGGGGGAATGGGATGGAAGAACATGGTAGACAGGAGAACATTTAGGTAGGCTTGCATGGGCTAAATGTGACAGAGGTAAATGGTGATGTATACTCAACCTTGGAACAAGGCTCTGTGATACAGGGATTGAGGCATAGTCTGAATGGATAAAAAGGGAAAATAATGTTAAGGTGCTTCACTGTCTTATGAATCTTGGTTGCCCTTGTCTACTATTGTAAAATAGACACTTCAGTGGTATAGAAAGGAATAGATGAAAACATGATTATAGAAAGTTTGTAAACCCGTCTTCAGCCTATAACTGATTGTAATACCTAAAAAGAGCGCTAGAACCTGCCTAGTGAAAGAGGCTTCTTGCAGAGCTTTTATAGTGAATAAGACCTTAGATGGAATCCTGATCCCCATCCAGAATCTTCTGAGATGGGAAATTTCTACTTGCAAAGACAAGCAGACCAGCTTGGAGTAGCTGGAGGAACAGAAGATGCTTCTTGAAAGAAAGACCAGCAGGAAAAGTAAAAAACAAAAATGGCAGTCTTACTGTGGCTACAAGAACAAGCAAATCCCTTGTGGGACTTTCTTTCCTCTGGGGAGCCATCAAGGCAAGCAATCAAGTCCCTTCAGGGCAAACACCCTCCCAAGACTGAAACTCAAAGGGAATACATGAGCAGGCATATAAGTTTGCTGGCGACCACATTGGTCGTTGGGGAAAAGCAGCAAAGAAGATGTGGGCTGAGTCTGATCAAGATGTCATTGACTCTCATCAACCTGGAATATGATGAGACCTGGCTGGCTAGAACTATGGTGAGACCTGGGGACTCCTGAGCCCATGGACAAGGACATGGCCTTGGAGGGCTAAAGTTGAGAGTGAAGCATCCAGCTGATAATGAATTGAGGGAAGATGCATAAGAACACCCAAACTTACAGATGATACCCATTTGACCTAGCTTCAATGGCTGAATGATCAGAACTCAATCAGATGAAGAAAAAAAAAAATTTTTTTTTTGTTAAAGAATACAAGTGTAAATCACAACAATTTGATAGTCGCTTAAAATACTAACCAAGAGGGAAGAAATCTTCACAGCAAGGGTCTTTCCCATCCCGTTTGTACACAGGTTGGATAGGGATGGGCAACTTAGACATTGGCTACCTAAAATGTAGGGGCTATAGAGGCACGAAGTGACTGGCTTACAAGTTTCAGAGTGTGCAGGGGAAGGTAAAATCTCCACTGAGTGGTTTTCATCCTGTCTACATGGGACTGGTAAAAGGAGATGGGGATAAGACTTATGATTCAATAGTGAGTAAGTGTTATCATGACTGATTGTGATTGTCGCAACTGTAAATGTCGAGGTTTTGTAGCAAAAAGAGGGGAGTGTTTGATGTTGTAGTTCAGGAGTGGAGGATCCTGGGACCATCAAGGGAGAAGAGCAGGAGTAGAGTGTGGTACCATATTCAGAGAAGTGGTGATGCCAGAGATGGAGGCAGAGATGATGACATGGAGTGATGGAGCGGCTGGGAACTCTAGACTCATGGAGGGAGAAAGGCTGTGTGTTGGTAGCTGGTTGGTGGGGGCGGGGGGGATGGTTTGCAGGGTATGCCCTTTGGTTGTTTGAATAATCTTATATTCCCGAGTGTTTTGGTGTACATAAAAAAACAAACAAAACAACAACAACAAAACAAGAGGGAATAAAAACAAATACTGTTGAATGATGATGCACAAAGGGGATTGTAATCATTGCAATGAAATGAAATACAATAGGATGAGTGTAAAACTGATGTTTTCCCATGTAAACTATCACTCAATTCACAATACAACTGAAAAAAATTACAAAAACGGGACTCTCTAGACAGAGATATTATGTGCTGTGGGTATATGCTGGACTGCAAAGTCACTTTGAACCACAATGTCGGTGGTTCAAGCTCACCAGCCGCTCATCAGAAATCCTATACAGGGCCGCTATGAGTCAGTACTGACTCAACAGCCCTTAACAACTAAAACAAGAGTCTGTCTAGTATATGACTAACTAAGAGGTATATGAAGTTTTAAATTGATCTGCACTATTCTTACATTGATCTTTGATGGTATCCTTCTCTCAAAACTGTACTGTATTCAAGTTGAATGTTAACTAAAGATGTTTGGTTTTAATGTTATTTTGCATCAAATTTTCTTAACATGAAATAATGGTGCTCTAACATATTAAGATCTCTTTATACGTCTCCCAGGTTTGTCCTAATGGTGCCAATAGGGTGCTTCTTCCCCCAAATTATAAAATGATATGTAACGCTCATGAGTCACCGAGGGCCCTGAGTACAGTCTGAATGTGAATCACTGAAAAGTTCATCCTTTCACCTTAGAACAGATGGAAGCAGCCAGAGTAAATGAGAGACAGAAGGGAAACAGACTTCATTACACCTTCTGAGTTAATATTGACCTGGGAAAAATGCAATGATTTCAAAGTTTTTTCTGATAGCTGTGAAAACCTTCTTAATTAGAGATAATGTCAAAAAAGGTGGCTAATCCCAAAAATTCCTGTTCACCTACCATCTGCTACTGATAAAGATTTGGCAATTAAAGAATGCTAAGAGTAAGTTCTAATTACCTCCGTACCCCTGTACCATCTTCCCTTGTTGCTCTTTGATAGCCTTAATTGAAGCCCACATGTGAATCACATCTTCTGTTGCATACCAGCTCCTTCTGCCTAAATATGCAGAAACCATCAAAAATATAGATTTGCCTTCTGGTAAATGAATGTTTAAAAACATATTTTTATGTTTCTTTCCTTCTTTGTGATTACTCATTGCATTTTTCCTATATTGTTCTGATTGTGGCAACCACAATAATTCTAAATTCAATGCCCCAGAATAATACAGATGAATACAATGAGCAAAGAGAAGGGAAGAACTATAAAATTACATTTTTATACATCATTCATTTACCAGAGGGCAAATCTTGGTTTTTGATGAATACTAAATTGAATGCACTTGTCAATTGCTCTAAATATTTTATTTGCTAAATTTGATGATGCTGTGCAAGTGGTAGTTTATCTCACTAAACCAAGCTGAGGTATTGAGGCCCCTGTGGTCACATTCTATTGATGTCAACTTTTCTTTCCTAAGTAGTAGAAACATATTTTAGAATCTTTAGATTCAGTAGGAAAATTTTTATTTCCTATACTTTGAATATTGCCAGTACAGAATAGAAATAAAGGAGCATTATTATTTTGGAATGAATTTATAACAGCTGTGTCTCTGGTTGTGTGGGACTAAAAGCTTGTTTGTCATTCTACTACAAGATAAAAAGATGACACTCAGACTGCATATTACTATACTGACCTGAAAAAGTACAAAATAATTGTTTTATTAAGTCATCATAAATATATCTTTATAAGTGTGGCCCACAATCCATAGAAGATCCTCAAATGTCTAATGTTTATACAATTTATATATATTCAGCATCTGTTCAATTTTTCAGTAATTATTTTAGCACAGATTTAGATAGTTAGATTCTAATAATTTTGTACTCCATCACACAATTAAAAAATGAAACAACATACAAGTTATAATTCTTGGTGAATACAAATAGGAAAGGATTCCTGATGTGGCACTGCAGGATTATGTGCTGGACTGAAAGGTTAGTGTGAGCTGTAAGGTTGGTAGTTCAAATCCCCAGCTGCCCATCACAGTGTCACAACCAACTTGACAGCAATTTACAACAACAACTAATAGGAATAAAACCATATGTTGTTCTTGCTTGGAATACTTAAAAAATAAAAAAATCTTTTAATTTTGGAATGTACTTGTCTTTGAAACTGCATTAACTCCAAAAAGAAAAATAGTTTCTAGTGAATAGCTCAACACCTAGTAGGTCACTGTAAAAAACAGTTCATTAGGATTATGGATGTAATTGCAAGTAGTGTACTTGTGTTTGCATAATAATTAAGAAGGAATTATAAATTACTACATTTTCCTTTTAAAAATCTTCTAGAGTTAGGAATTCAAAATTATCTAGCTCATTGGTTTTTACTTTGACTGTATTACAATGAGTTTGGGAATTCAAATTAAAAAAAAAAAAAAAAAGTAAAGGAAAAATAAATAAACCATGAACCTCACATTTGAGATTCTCATTCATTATACCTTCAATGAGAAACTGGCTGTATAATTTTAGATGTTTCATGGATCATTCTGATGGGCATGCAAAGTTGAGAAGCACTGATATAATTTCACTAAAATCCAGTTACATTATACTTTGCTTAAATGCAAGTTTAGAGTATCAGGAATTCAGAAGCAGTTTAGTTGCTTGGAGCTCAGGGTCACTCAGTAGCTTGTAAATGAAGGTATTGTCTTGGATTGCAGTTCTCTAGTGGCTCTAATGGGGATAAAGATCCACCATCACTTACTAGATACATGGGCCTCTTTATAGACTTAGTTACAACATGGCAGTTAGTTTTTGTTTTAGTTATCTAGTACTGCCGAAACAATAATACTGCAAATGTGTGACCGATGAGAGTTTCTTTTTCTCACACTTCTGGATACTGAAAGTTCAAATCAGGGTCTCCCAGATTTTGATATCCTTGTTGACAGTAGCCCTGGGTGTTCCTTGATTTGTTTGTGTTTCTTAGCTAGTAGACAAATCTCATGTGGTGTCTGTTTTCCTTCATATGTGTCTTTGTGTCTATTTTAGTCTTTTTAAGACTCAGAAGTGATTAGGTTTAGAATCCACCCTAAGCCTAATGTATGTATTAATTAACAAAACAAAAGAAATCCCCAGTTTTCAAGCAGATATTTATAGGCACAGAGGTTAGGATTTTAACATGTCTTTTGGGGCAGCACAATTCACTCTGTAATAGCTTCCATCAATGTGAGTGATCTGAGAGAGAAAAATAGAAAGCAACCAAGATAAGAGCCACAGTGTCTTATGTGACTTAATTTTGCATGTGACAAATCACTTTTTCCATATTTTATTGTCATTCAGACCAATGATGGTACATTGTTGGAGTGAAATATATAAGAATGTTAATATTAGGAAGCATAGATCATTTGGGGGCCATCTTGGAAGTCAGGTATTCTGACTCCAGAGCTAACCTAAATCATTGCCTCTCAACTTGTAGTCTAATGATTAGTCTCACTTGGGTCTCAAAAGAAATACTGAATCTCTGACTTCATGTTGTTGTTGCTGTTAAGTGTCATCAAGTGGGTTCTGACTCATAGTGACCATGTAAAGGGTTTCAGAGGAATTGCTGAACAACAAACCCCAAGTGATTAAATAGAAAGTAGCATTGTAGTTAAACGGATGAAAATGAAAACTGAAAAATCTCCAAGTGATTTATATCCATATAATAATTTGAGAAGTACTAGGCTGTAAAATGGAGTCCTGGTGTGGCGCTGTGGTTTAATGCTCCAGACTGCAAAGCTATTTGAACTGCAAGGTCAGCAGTTCAAGCTCACCAGCTGCTCCTTGGAAACCCTATACAGGATCACTATGGGTTCCGGAGCTGACTCAATGGCACTAACAACAACAAGGCTATAAAATGGAGTACTGGTAAGGCATGTAGGATAAGCACTCCATCTCAAGGTCAGTCTGAACAACAATATTGGAAGTTCAAACTCACTTGCTGCTTGTTTGAAACCCTATACAGGGTCACTACGAGTTGGAACTGACTCAACAACACTTAACAACAGGCTACAAAAATATATATATATACTGATTTAAATGCACTATATTTGTCAAAATAATAATAGTAGGTAGAACAGCTATTCAAAAGAGACTGTCCTTGCTCAAAATCTTATAGGATTTGGGTCAGATCATAAATCACACAAAGAACTCAATATCTTTCATTGTGGCAACACATTTCATTGCTTTATTCACAGCAACATTTTACTCTTTGGCTAAACTAATTTTACTCAGGAGAGGTGACTCAAAGATTTTGTATTTATTTATTAAATACAAAGGTATATTTAAAGAATCAATATATATTTTACAATAAAGATACAAAAAAAGTGTTTCTTACTCTAAAAATCATTCCCAAATAACAATGTTGCTGTAGATCTATATGGGAATGGATATTCTCATCTTTCTCCCACAGAGCTACTGGTGGATTCAAGTTAATGACCTTGTGGTTTACAGCCCAATGCATAATCCAATATCAGGACTCCACAGAGACAAAATACTCCAGTAGAGACAAAACACTAGAATTAGTTTCTTAGCTGGAAGAGGAAGATAAATATGTGTCTAAGTATAAAGGGCATTTAAAAAATTATACACACATCTATAGAAAAAGGTGATAAAAAAATATCTGCACCCCAGTTATATAAAACACCCATCCATGTCTATAGGTGATGACAACAATGAGCATGCATGTGAAATAATTCTGTCAAATGGACAGAATTTTGTGGCAAACCATGGTTCTGCCTTTGAAATAATCTATGACAGATTTGGGTTTCAAAAAGCTTGTGTGAGGGGGAAAGGCAGCAATGAAGAAAGGCCTGAGTTCAACCACATTCCATAGACTCCCGTTGACCTGGGAGATAAGAGAGAGAAGAAGGGCTTGTTGGTCCAAAGTGTGGTGAGACTTGGGGACTCCTGGGCCCATGGACAAGGACATAGCCACAGAGAGCTGTAGCTGAGAGTGAAGCATCCAGCTGATATGAAGTGAGGGGAGATGCACAAGAACACCCAAACTTGCAGATAGTTACCATTTGACCTAGCCTTGATAGTTGATAATCAGAACTCAACTAGAGGAAGATGAAAAATAAAATTGATAAAGGAAATGAGGAAGAATTGCTACAATTTGATGAAGTTGACTTATACTCCTGGAGGTAGTAGCTCAAAATACCAACAGAGAGGGAAGGAGTCTTTACATCTATACAGGGTACATAGGGACGGGCAACTTAGACATTGGCTACCTAAAACAAGGGGGCAATAAAGGCATGAAGTGACTGACTTAAAAGTATTCAAGAGACAGTTTAGTTTAAGAGTATGTCGAGGAAGATAGAGTCCTCACTGATTATTTTTTATCTTGTTTAGACGGGTCTGGTGAAAAGAGATGGGGATAAGATTCTTATGATTCAATAGTGAGTAGTTGTTAATCATAACTAATTACGACTGCCACAAATGTAAAGGTAGAAGTTTTGTAACAAAAACAGGGGAGTAATCTTACAGTTAATCTTACAGTCCAGAAATAGAGGATCCTAGGAACATCATGGGAGAAGAGCACAAGCAGAATGCAGGACCCTATCCAGAGAAGCAGTGACACCAGAGATGGAGGCAGAGATGAAGACATGGAGAGAGGGAGCAGCTGAGGACTCTAGAC
>NW_006408734.1:2585880-2595478 GCF_000296735.1 Chrysochloris asiatica
AGGAAGGAAGGAAGGAAGGAAGGAAGGAAGGAAGGAAGGAAGGAAGTATGGTAGTGTATGGAATGGAAAATCCTCAATTACTTACCAAGAAAAAGTTCAAAAGTCAACCATCAGCTGGAAAATTGATGTTTACAGTTTTCTGAGATTCTGGAACATTATCAGGGAAATGTTCAACAATCAGTAGCACTCATTACAGTGAGATGCTTACTGAAGAGCTGAATCCTAAATTTTGGATTAAATGCAGAGGACTGCTATCAAGGACATTGTAATCTTGTATGTCAATGCATGTCCATACACTACTGCCCACACTTTTGACACTGCAAAAAAAAAAAAAATTGCTTTGAGGTTTTAAGGCATCCTCCCTGTAGGACTTTCTCTATTGGACTTTCCTCTATTTGATTCCCTGAAAATAGTTCTTCAAGGATGGAGATTCACCTCTGATGAAGAAATGAAAACAGCAGTGCATTCATTGCTCACAGCTCAGTGTAAAGTGTTTAAATGAGGGAATACAAAAGCTTATTAACAGACAGACAGAGCGTTTTGGAAAGCAAGGAGATTATGTAAAAAAAATGACATATTTGTCTTTTCTAAAAGTTGATTAAATACATTCTACAGCCAGAGTGTGGATAATTTTGACTCACCTTTGAACATATATACGTACGTAAAAAGAGTGAGAGTTAGATCAAACTATGTTGTTATTAGGTGCCATCAAGTAGGTGCCCAACTCATAGTGACCCTATGAACAACAAAACAAAGCACTGCCTGGTCCTGGAGCAACCTGGCAATCATTGCTATGCCTGAGCCCATTCTTGCTGCCACTGTGCATTCCATCGTATTGAGATGTCTTCCTATTTTTCTCCAACCCTACACTTTAGCAAACATGATAACCCTCTCCAGGGACTGGTCCCTCTTGATAATATGTCCCAAGTAGGAGAGATGAAGTCTGGCCATCCTGTCTTCCAGTGACCATTTTGACTGTATTTCTTCCAACACAGATTGGTTTGTTCTTTTGGCAGTCCGTGGCACTTTTATATTTTCCACCAACACTGTAACTCAAATGCATCAATTCTTCTTTATTCACTGTCTAACTTTCGCATGCATACAAGATCACTGAAAATACGGTGGCTTGAATCAGGTGCACCTCAAACAGATTTGCCTAATGCAATACGTCTTTTGATTTCTTGATTGCTGCTTCCATGAGTGTTGATGGTTGATCCATGCAAAATGAAGTCTTTGGCAACTTCAATCTTTTCTCCATTTATGTGGTTGTTGTTTATTTATCCAGTGGTGAGGATTTTTGTTTTCTTTACATTGAGGTGCAATAAATACATAAGGCTGTGGTCCTTGATCTTCATCAGTAAGTATTTTAAGTCCTCTTTGCTTTCAGCAAGCAATATCTGCATATCTTCCCCTAATTCTAATGCCAACTGATGAATTCATCAATTGTGATGAATCAAACTATAGTATTAAACTTTTCTTACACAGTTTAATAGTACAATATTGTTTAAATCTAAATTATGACAAATTAAAGATGTTTTTAAGTGTTGTCCAGTTGGTTCTAACTCATAGTGATGCTGAAAGAGTTTCTGAGGAATGATTGATGGGTTTGAACTGCCGATCTTGTTTAGCAGTCTTGTGCTTATCCTACAGTGCCACATTGGGACTCCAAATTTAGAGAAAGACATTGTAATCTCTAAGCCAAACTGTTCAATACTTTAGAAAATAACCATATGTAGCTACTTACATTTTAATTTGGACTCCTGGTGTGGCACTGAAGGATCAGCAGTGGACTTTGAACCACAAGGTCAGCAGTTTAAACCCAGCAATTGCTCCTTAGAAAACCTATACAGGGGCACTATAAATCAGAACCAACTCAAAGGTACTTAACAACAACAAGAAACATTTTAATTTAAATAAAATTTAAAAATTTGCTTCTCTGTTGTATATTTTCATAGTCTTTCCTGAAGTATAATGTTGTTAGTGATAGGCTAATATCAATACCTTGTGGGTCTTCCCACAAGGAAGACCACCAGTTAATACAATTATTATTCACTTTTATCTACCAGTACCAGCCAACAAAGAAGTTGAAAACTTTACAAATTCCTGGTGTTTAAAATTGATCAGAAGAATTTAAAGATTTTATAAACTGCTGGTGTTTGAAATTGATCAAATTTTCAGTAAGGTTGCACTAATAATTACTGATTGTTGGGATGTAAAAATTGCAAACAAGCATGTGAAAAAGGATAATTAGGTAAAAATTTGGCCTTGATGATAAATTGATGTAGAAGATCACAAGATAGAATTTTTGAAGACCATTGTCTTATTCATCAAAATATTTTTTTTCCCCCTTCATTGCTGCCTTTTCCCCTCTTCCACTTACCAGTAGAACAATGTGGTCACCAGCAAGCTTGCATGCCTGCTCATGCATTCCCTTTGAGTTTCAGTCTTAGAGGGGGATTTGTCCTGAAGGGACTTGATTGCTTCCCTTGATGGTTTCCCGGTGAACAATTTGTTTATTCCTATAGTAGCCAATCATACTCCTGTTTTTTATTAGTTTTTTTCCTGATGATCTTTCTTTGAAGATGTATCTTCTGTCATTCTAGCTGTTCCAGGCTAGTCTGTTTGTTCTTTCTGGTGGGAATGTTCCACCTCAGAAGGGTCTGGATGGGGCTCAGAATTTCACCTAAGGTCCTATACACTGCAAAGGCTCTGCAAGAGGCCTATTTCACCGGGCAAGTTCTAGAACCCCTTTTAGGTATTCCAATCAGTTATAGGCTTAAGACAGACTTCCAAGCTTTCTGTAATCATGTTTCCTAACATTTGTTTCTATCCCACTCAAGTGTCTATTTTACAATAGTAGGCAAGAGAAACCAATATTCATAAGACAGCCAAGCATCTTAGCATTATTTCTCCTCTTCAGACTATGCCTCAATCACTTTATCGCAGAGCCCTATTATTCCAAGGTTGAGCATGCATCACTATTTACCTCTGTCCCATTTAGCCCATGCAAACCTATCTCAGTGTTCCCCTATCTACTTTATTCTTCCAACCCTTCCCCCTTCTTGAGTATTGCCCTCCCCAACACCTGAACTATGATGTGTCTGCCCTCTCCCCTGTGCACTACTGTCACCTCTCTCCATCATATATGAAACATCATATATGATGATTATAAAAGGGTCCGTCCATCCAAAAGCTTTGCTGCTAAGGCATTAGTTCTAGTTCATGATGTACAGGTTTATTATAAACAAAACATGCCTATGTAATTGGTTGAAAGCTGCAGATAAGTTCTCTCAATAATACATTTGTTCTAGTCTTATTAGATTGCTTTCAAAAATAAAAGGGAAAATTTTGTGTAAAAATGATTTTGAGGTTAGAGCAAATACCGACTTTTTAACAGAACTGAAGAGGACATCTTCGTAAATCACTGAAATTTTGCAAGAAGACTATGGAAATGCTTCCCCACATAAAGCAACAGTTTTTAGATGGATCAAGGGTTTTAAGGAAGATCATGAAAACTTTGTAGATGAACTCAATGCAGAGAGAACAGCTCAGAAGGTTGAGACTGGGATTTGCTGGAATTTAAAAGGGATAATCTTGATAGATTTTCTTTAAAAACATGATGACCATGGAGTTTTCTCAGCAAGAACTTTTAAGAAAACTGAAAACCACACTGGTGAGAAAAAGGAAAAATCTCCCATTATGGTAATGCACTTGCTTATTTTTGAAAAGCAGTGTTGTCCTATGAGAATTTCTTTGGGAAACTTTACCCCATCTTCCCTACTGCCCTGGTCTTGTTCCTTTAGGCTTATTTTTATTTTTTTAAACTGAAAGACATTTAAAAGGAACATGGTTTTATTACTTGGAGGATGCCAAAACTGCCCTTTTGTTATGGTGTAAATTAAAGAGCAGAGAAATCTTTAGGGAAGGTTGGTTGTTGTTGAGTGTCCTTGAGTTTGTTCTCACTCACAACGACCCTATATAGGGTTTTTGAGGCTTTATATTTTCCTGGGAACTGAAAGCCACATCTTTCTCCCACAGAGTGCCTGGCAGGCTAGAACCCTGGACCTTTAGGTTCACAGTCCAGTGCTTATCATATGGAACCACTGCATTTCCAAAGAAAGGCTAGAGAGATGGAAACAATTCCTTGAGAAGCATACAGGCTTAGATGGAGAACATGTTGAGAAACAATAGCTTCAATTTTTATTTAAAAAATGGATCTATAATTTTCTAGCCAATACTTTTTGAGTTATTGTTGTTAAGTATCTTTGAGTTGCTTCTAACTCATATAGACCCTGTACAAGTTTTCTGAGCAGCAGCTGCTGGGTTTGAACTGCAGACCTTGTGGTTACCAGTCCAGTGCCTATCCTACAGTGCCACACCAGGAGTCTTACCCTTGTTTAAATGGGCCTCATTAAATGACTTACACAGGATTCAAACATAGTTGCTGTTGTTAAGTGTCATCAAGTTGGTTTTGACTCATAGTGACCCGGTGTGGGGTATCCAAGGAGTGACTGGTGAGTTTAAACCATCGACCTTGTGACTTATTCTACAGTGCCACAGCAGAACTCAAATCTAGTATATCCATGGAAAAAGACAATGGAGAAGCTCAGTATTATAGATATGTCAAGGATCAATTCCTCATATGTAAGTTAAAGCTGATTAAAGTTAAATGAAGTCCAAGACAACCAAACTAAAATCTTGAATATATCCCACCTGAATTTAGAAACCATCTCAAGAATAGATTTGAGCTGCTGAACACAAATGACTAGAGATTTGAAGAATAGGAAAATGGCATCAAAAGCATCATACATGAAGAAAGATAGGAAAGAAAAAATGACCAAAATGGGTGCCAGATGAGACTCCAAATTTGCTTCTGTCTAAAGCAGACATTAAAAATTATGAAGTAGAAGAGCTAAACATATTTTAAAGGGGGACTTTTTAAGATAAAGTAAATAATTACTGTGGAATGTGCAAAGACCTGGAACTAGAAAGCTAAAAGCAAATAATATGATTGTTATTTCTCAAGCTAAAAGAACTGAAAATAAAATTCAAGCTTCAAGTTGAAATACTGAAGGATTCTATGAGCAATAAAGGAGTCCTGGTGGCACTGTGGGTTAGGGGTTAGGCTGTTAACTCAAATCCACTTGTCACACCGTGGGAACAAGATGAGGCTCTTTGCTCCCATAAATATTCAACGTCTCAAAAACCCTATATAGGGTTGCTATGAGTCTGAATTCGCTGGAGGTCAGTCAGTAGGCTATAGATAATAAGTCCTATTGGTACAATGGGTTAGGCATTGGGCTAATAACCAAAAGTTTAGTGGTTCAAACTCACTGATCACTGATAGGTGAAATATGAGTCTTTGTGCTCAGGTAAAGGTTTACGGTCTCAGAAACCCTAAGGAGCAGCTCTACCTTGTCATATAGGTTACCTATAATTTGGGATTAACTAGATGGCAGTGGGTTTAATGGGTTTATGGACAACAAAATGAATGACACAGAAAGGATCAAAAGAAGATAGAAGAAATGCACAGCCACTGTACTGAAAATAACTAGTCTATGTTCAACTATTTCAAGAGGCAGCCTATGATCAAGAACCAATGGCACCAAAGCATAATCTGTACTGAAGGCATTGGCAGAAAACAAGGAGCCAGGCATGGATGGAATAACAATTAAAATGCTACAACAAACAGATTTAACAATGGAAGTGCTTACTCACTATGTCAAGAAATTTGGAGGAAAGCTACCTGGCCAATTGACTAGAAGACTTCCATATTTGTGTTAATTCTAAATACAGGTGATTAGGTGCAACTCAGAAATGATTAAACATTAATATTATCACATACTAGCAAAATTTTGCTGAAGATGATTCAAAAGCCTCTGCAGCCATGCATTGACAGGGAATTGCCATAAATTAAAGGCAGATTCAGAAGAGGACATGTAATGAGGGCTATCCTAGTTGAAGATTAATCTTTGCCAAATGAGAGAATACCAGAAAGATGTTTATCTGTGTTTTATTGATTTTTGTGAAGTTTTCAACTGTGTGGATTGTAACAATTTATGGATAACATTGTGAATAATAACTAATATGTAACATTTCATTGATCTCTTATGATACCTGCACATTTACCAACAGTCATTTGAACAGAACAAGGGGACACTATGTGATTTAAAATTGGAAAATATTTGTGGCAGAGTTGTCTTCTTTCACCTTGTTTATTTAGTCTATAGGGTGAACAAATAATTCAAGAATGTGGACTATATGAGGAAGCAATAGAATTGGAAGTAGATTCATTAACAACTTGAGGTTATGCAGATGACACAACTTTGCTTGCCGAAAGAAAAGATGACTTGAAACAGTGATGAAGGTAAAAGACTAAGCCTTCAGCATGAATTGCATCTAAACATAAAGAAAATGAAAATTCCTACAGTTGGACCAATAAAGCACATGATAATAAATGGTGAAGAAATTGAAGCTGTCAAGGATTTCATTCTTCTTGGCTCTGCAATTAATGTCATGGAAGAAGCAAGCAGTCAAGACATCAAATGTCTTACTGCATTAGGTGAATCTGCTGCTAAAGATCTATTTAAAGTATTGAAAAATAAAGATGCCATTGTAATAACTAAGGTTTGTCTGACCCAAGCCATGGTACTTCCCATCACCTCATTTGCATGATACAGCTGGATGATGAATAAGGAAGACCAGAGAAGAATTGATGAACTTGAAGCATGATATTTGGTGAAGAATAGTGAAAGTACTACCATAAGAACAAACAGTTCTATATTGAAAGATTGCTAGATCAACATCAGGATGATGAGACTTTATCTCACATACTTTGGATGAACTATCAGGAAGAACCAGTCTTTGGAGAAGGACATCATGATTGGTAGCAGGTCAGAAAGGAAGAGGAAGGCTTTATAACTCAGCGAGCTATATTGATGTGGTAGCTGCACCCATGAGTTCAAACATGATAATGAAGGTAAGAATAAAATGACACTGGGTACATAGAATTGCTGAGTGTGAGCCGACTTGATGACAGCTAACAACAATGTGATAAGTGAACTGAAAGTGGGAAAGATAAGAATGTTGGAATCCACTCAGGAAATTGTTATCTTAGTATGGTTGCAAAATGATAATAACCTGGTTCAAGGAGCTAGCATCATGTTTAGAAAAATAAATAAATAAACAAACAAACAAATAAATAAATAAATAAATAAATAAATAAAGGACAGACTCAAGAGATCAAACAGATTTTTTTGGTTAATTGCACATCAGGGTGACAGGATTATGTTTCAGCCCTTCCCTCCTTCATTGTTTATCAAAAGACTTATTTGTAGTTTTTTATGAAAGCATACATTTCTCAATTATCTGGTTAAAAGACATTTATCAACTTATAATAATTTATATTGTCAATTTCTAAGATAGTAAAAATAAAATGCATCTTTGAACAAACTAGTATATCACTTTCAGACTAAATCAAGGAATGTGATATTTAAGTATGTTGTTGTTAAGTGCTGTTGAATTGGTTCCAACTCATAGCAACACTGCATTGGGCTTCCAAGGAGCAGCTGGTGAGGTTGAACCACTGATAATGCAGTTCAAACTGACTTAGTGGTCCAGTACATTATCCTACAGCACCATACCTTAAGGTAAATACAAAATGCAATTTCATTTATCATTATGTAACTTTGCATATTATTCAGCAAGTTCTTTCAGTATATAAACTCTAAGATAAAAAGCTTCTTTATTTTTTTTTTCTTACCACTAAATTCACCAGAATTCTTTCTTTGTATCAACATTCATTATTAATCTTATTAACATTAAATTGCTAATCCCCTGCCTTATTAACTACACAATACCAAACATATTTCTTTTTGATGACTCAAGGATATTTTTGTGCACTTAAGTCATTATTATAAATATCAATGATTAATCACCCTTCAAAGCACTTTATGTTCAGTAATGACTTGATCCATTAAACATTCCAGAGAAAGAGTTTCTGTAAGAAATGAATAATCTAATATAGAAATAGCACAATTTTAAGTAGATTTTTCCATGTATCTTTCAGGAACACCACTGAGTGCAAACAATGGTTGTAGGTGAATCATACTTATTTTTGGATATGAGGGAAATGTAGCTCAAAGCCTTGAACAAAAAGCATGACTTGTATGTCCAAAAAGCAGCAATGAGACAAGGATGGTTTGAATGAAGAGAGCAAAAAGAAAATGTGTAGGATAAAGTTCCTAAAGGTAGACAGATATAATCATTTTTTAATTATGACTTATAAATTATTGATATTTCTTCTACTGAGAGGTGAGGCATACATCCATTAGGCTTGATTTATGTTTGGTGATTGTTGATCAATAGCACATGGTTGAAATGATGCTGTGCCAGTTTCCAAGTCTGTTGTTTTTGTTGTTAAGTGCCTTGGAGTCAGTTCAGATTCATAGGAATCTTTTATAGGGTTTCTAAGGTGCAGCTGGCGAGTTTGAACCACTGACTTTGTGGTCCAAACTGACCTTGCAGTCCAGTGCTTTATTCCACAGCACCACAAGTCTAGGTCTTTAGAAATTTGCACCTTCTACTTTCTATTGCTTGGACTGCATACTATTAAGACATGGCTGCCAGTGCACTCCACATGGAAAGGTTGTGTGTAGACATTTTTGCAAATACTCTAGTTGATAGCTAGTAACAAACTGGAAAAGCCTGTGATTGATTCTAACTCCAACTATCTGAGCATAAATGTGTGAAAGAACCAAAGGAAGAACCGTCTAGCTGCACCTAATCAGCCCCAGAACCATGAAATATAACTAAATGATTCTTGTTTCCTAATCCACTAACTTTTGAAGAGATTTGTTACTTAGCAATTAACAAACATCCAATATCACATTTTAGGTCATTTTAAGCACACTGGTTTTGATCATGAGTTATTACCAAACTTGAGATGAAGATTGATATAATCTGACTTATATTTTAAAAAGATTCACTTTAAGTGCTAATGGATAATATGCCATAAAAGGTAAGAGGTGGAAGAATGGGAATTCTGCCATTGTCAAAAATAATCTAAGAATTCAGTGTTTAGGATCAGCTGGTACAAGTGAAGTAGATGAAAATTGGTCACAATTATGATTTATTTTAAGGTAGAGATGAAAGGATTTCCTGAACACTTAGATGTGAGTGCAGTTATATATGTAAATTCTCTAAAGAGTGTTTATTGTTTATATATGTTTTCCTTTTAGTAGAGAGCAGGATATATATAAGAGCTTTGTCTTTTTCAGTCTAATTACTGATATATTTAAAGGGAATGTTTATCAGAAATTTATTTATCTATATATATTTTCAATCAAACAATGTATTGCATTGGGTAAATTTGCTACACAAGATCTCTTTAAATCGTTCAAGGGAAAAGATGTCAGTTTGAGGACTAAGGTGCTCCTAACTCAAGCCATGGTATTTTTAATAACGTCATATGCATGTGAAAGTAATAAATAAACCATAGAAGAATTGATGCATTTGAATTACTGTGTTGTAGGAGAATATTAAAAGTACCATGGTTGCCAAAAGAACAAACATATCTGTGTTGGAAGAAGTATAGCCA
>NW_006408734.1:2597378-2602061 GCF_000296735.1 Chrysochloris asiatica
GACTCCACGGCACATAACAAAAACAACAACAACAATAAATTCCCACTACTTCACCATAGGCCTCAGTCTGAAGGCACTCAGCTCTAGCTCTGTGGTCACCAATCTAACTTTCCCAATTAAGTTCCTGGATGCACCACATTTTGCAAGAAAGCCTCCTACCCAAAGTCATGTACTTGCTCTGTGGGATGGGAACTCCACCATTCATTCCTGTGCTCTGACTCTTGCTTGTGCCATTCCTCCTGTGCCACAACATTCTGTCCCTTGACCCTGGAGGTTAAATAG
Source organism: Chrysochloris asiatica (assembly GCF_000296735.1). NCBI lineage: Eukaryota > Metazoa > Chordata > Mammalia > Afrosoricida > Chrysochloridae > Chrysochloris > Chrysochloris asiatica. The sequence continues at coordinate 2,597,661 of NW_006408734.1, forward strand.
ACAGGGACCTCAAGGCCCAGAGGATACACTCCACTCCTGGAACTTCTCTGACGGTAGTAAGATCCCCATTCGTGCTGCTGAGATGGCTCATTTTAAAACCTACATTAAAGTTCCAAGTTTTTACAATCACAATTAGCCCCAACTGAATCAAATCCTATTAGCATCTTCCCCCACCTCTTCTAACCCAGACCCATCAGGACAAAATTCTTTGGTGGAGTTATAAGGATTATGGGTATTAATGCCTCAAGAAGTATTGTACTATATCTCACCATTCTATTTCATTCTACAGAATATATTTCTTTTGTTCATTGGTGACTACTTTTACAGCTTCTTTAAACTTCCCCAAATAAATATCCCTACTTCCATCTTTTCTTAAAATAAGATAAATGAGAATCAGAGGAAGAGTGTAGTAGATGGAGTACACCTAAATGCTTTCAACTGATTCCCTCTCACCAAGGGAGAGATTTAATTAGATGGCTACTGTGCTCACAGTTACACTGTGAACATTTTTATTTCAGCAGATCACCTTGTTTGTAAAAATGATAGGTAATGAAGACCTATGGGAGACCACACACACTTTATATTAGATTCCACATTTATTATATCCCTGTAAAAACATAGTGTACCAATTCAACTATACATTAAAATAATTTGTGCTCTGGGAATAGTTTTTCCAACAATGAAGAATAGATTGAATTAGGGTAAAGATCCAGAAAGTAAAAAACAGCAACAAAAATAATGAAAAAATACTTCAAAATAGCAGAGAAAGGCTGAGTTCTTTCCTGGGATTCTTAGTATGCTTTTGGTTAGGAAGGAAGGCCTGGAGAAATTATGATCTGTCATTATAATAACCAACTGCTCACAAGCATGTCTATAACACCAAATGGTGAAAATGAGGCTTGTGATTGTGTGTCATATCCAAGCAGTGTATAGTTTGTTTCATCAGCCTGAATCATTTCAGTAATGAGCCATAGAACTTTAAAGCACAATTTCCCACAGTATACTGAGTAATGCTTAACTTTGCTGGATGAGATTTCAAAATTCAAACTGTAAAACACCAAACACAGTCCAAATAGAAAGTTCCCTTCACAACCTGATTCTGAAATAATTAATTTTGAGTTATGGAAAAATATATTTTTACTTATATTTTGCATTTTAAATCAGAGATTCTACAAATTTATATGTAAAAAGAAAATTTGATGTTTATATACAACAAACAATTGCTGAACCATGTGCAACATTGTTTCGGGGACTAAGATTTGGAGCATCACAGTATAGCAGAGGTACCACTAGAAAGTCACTTGTAAAGAGTTTTAAAATTATAACTAATTAGGCTTTTGTCATATTTGGACTATAAATACATGAGAGCACTCTAATTTGTACAGTTATTTCATATTACTGTTGCATTATTTTTATGTTACAATGTACCTTCTGCGTCTTTGCCCTAAAAAATATTTTCTCCATTTTAGCACAAACTATCATACTATCTGGTAGCATAGTGGTTATGAATCAGGCTGCTAATCTCATGGTCAGCAGTTTGAAATTACCAGCTGTTCCATGGGAGAAAGATGAGGCTTTCTGCTACCATAAAGACTCACAGTCTCAGAAACCCTGTACAGGGTCGCTATGAGTTGGAACCGACTCCACGGCACATAGGAACAACAATCATACTATCATACAAACTTCATTTCCTAATTATTCAAATCTTAGTTGAGAATAAGCTTTGTAATACTTATTATAAATGAAGAAAAAGTGTGAGATGCCATATAGTGAAGAGAATTATTAAAGTGCTAGATCATTTTCTGCCACAAATATGTAATTATGGGCAAGTCATGAATTGTCTGTCACAGTTTCTGTAAGTAAAACTTCAGTTTAAATATTATCCTCCTATATTCCTCTCCACATGCTGTGGGTTAATGTCCTGGACTGTAAGGTAGGTTTGAACAGCAAGGTTGGCAGTTCAAGCTCACCAACTGCTTCTTGGAAACCCTATACAGGGTCGCTATTGCTATATAGGCCAACTTGGTAGCACTTAACAACAACAACAACGACAACAACATATTCCTATGCAGTTTCCTCTGGTTTGTTATTTTAGGTTGGCACAGTCTAGACAGAGCTGGGAGAAATGAAAGCGTTCGGCCTTGGTTTCTCTTGATTTGCACTTCTGTCTAGCAACTCTGAAGCTTTCAATCAAAACAGTCCTGGCCACTTCCTACAACTTCTTCCCTCCCTAGGGTACAGCCTCCTCTCTACAAAAGCTATTGAAGAGATTAGAGAAGAACAAGCCCTTCCATTTCTTTATCATCAAGGTCCTTCATAAAACAAACAACACTTTCTTCTTTCTTGGCATTTGTGAGTGAATGCTTCCAGCCAAAAGAATCTGCTTGTTGAAATATCTCAATTGGTATTTCATCAATTCCTGGATACTTTTACTTTTACCAATGCTTTCAGTTCATCTTAGACTTCTTCATTTAGCTCCATTAGTTCTTGATCATCTGCTGTCTTATAAAATGTATTAAAGTCAAGTAGTTGTTTTTGGTACAGAGACTCTGTGTATTTTTTCCATGATCTTTGCATGCTTCTAGAGTGACATTCAATATCTTGCCCATGTTGTTGTTGTTAAGTGCTGTCGAGTCTGTTGTTAAGTGCTGTGACCCTGTATAGGATTTCCGAGGCTGTAAATCTTTATGGGTGCAGAAAGCCTCAGTTTTCTGCCGTGGAACCACTGGTAGTTTTGCACTGTTGACCTTGAGATTAGCAGCCCGACTGTAAAGGTGGAAGATCAGCAAAAATGTGATGATCAAAGAGATGTATTGGTACTGTGGCAGCAGCAATGGGCTCAAGCACAGCAATTGTATAGATGGAACAGGACCAGGCAGTATTTTGTTCTGTTGTGTATAGTAGGATCATTATGTGTAGGAGCCAATTTGATGGTACCTAACACTACCACTGGTAGTGTAGTGGTTATGAATCAGGCCATGAACCTCAAGGTAAGCAGTTCGAAACTACCAGCTGGTCTGTGGGAGAAAGATGAGGCTTTCTGCACCCGTAAAGATTTACAGCCTCGGAAACCCTGTTCAGGGTCGCTATGGGTTGGAACTGACTCAACGGCCAATAACAACAACAACATTACCACTACCAAGGTAGTATAGACCCCAAAATTATTTTACTATAGTACTAGAATGTTACAAGGGAAATTAATTTAAGGTTCCTTAGGCCAGAGTGGAGATGATTCTTTTAAGCTTTATGCCTCTGTGATAGAGCAAACTGCATTAAATTTCTGTGCTAACTCCTTTTTTCATGGTTACAATTATTTGATTATCACATCTGCTCACATCTCCCCTAATAAAGTTTTATTCATTTATCATTTGCTCAATCATTTTTTCATTCATTCATTAAGTATTAAAGAAAGTGTCGGCTCTGCCATGTTTATAGTGAAACAATAAATCTTTCAAGTGAGATCGTCTTGAGTTGGGATTAGTGCTCTTAACATAGTAAGCGAGGAGATCAGAGAGAGTTGAACAAAGAAAAGTGCTTGCTTTTTTTAGATAACATCATGACTTATTTCTCTGAGGAAATAATATTTGAGCTGAGACTTTGCTAAAAATTCAGAATTATAACTGTATCCACCGTAAAGATTTTACTTAAGGATTATATTAGATAACTGTGCAAAGTGATTACTACTGTCTGACCTACAAATGTTGTTAAGAGCTGTAAAGTTGGCTCCAACTCATAACAATACTTTATGAGGTTTCTAAGTAGTGAATGGTAGGTTTGAACCACCAGCCTTGTGTTTATTAGTACAGTGCTTATCCTACAGCACCATACCAGGATTCTGGCCTATAATTGTTGTTATGTGCCATGAAGTTGGTTCCGACTCATACCGACCCTGTACAGGACTTCCAAGGCTGTAAATCTTTACAGGAGCAGAAAAATCTCCCATGGAACAGCTGGTAGTTTTGAACTGCTGACCTTGTGGTTCACAGCCCAATTCGTAACTCTATGCTACCAGAGCTCATTAATAATAGCAGTCAATATGCATAGTTATTTTTATCAATACTTTTTTAAAACAGTCTGAAAAATGTGCATAGCAGGTTGTACTTATTTCATTTATAGGTGAGGAAACTTTAAAAAAAGAAAAAAGTTCAATGAATTTTCTGTGGCTACACAATTAGTAAATGGTTGCATGAGAACACAAAACTCAATATATTTACTTTTATCTCAAGGTACATCAACACATACTCCAAAATTATTTGATAGCAACAATTCCTTTACCTACCTACCTACCCACCTACCTACCTACCTACCTGCCTGCCTGCCTGCCTGCCTGCCCATCTATCTATCTATCTATCTATCTATCTATCTATCTATCTATCTATCTATCTATCTATCTATCTATCT
>NW_006408734.1:2602161-2612515 GCF_000296735.1 Chrysochloris asiatica
ATCTATCTATCTATCTATCTATCTATCTATCTATCTATCTATCTATCTATCTATCTATCTATCTATCTTTCCATCTGTCTATCTATCTATCTTTCCATCTGTCTACCTACCTACTTTCCAATGTATCTGGGTATCTGATATAACTAGGAGTGCATACTGCCTTTATTCATGCGATTCACATGAAGCTACTGAATAAAAGTAAGATCTCTATTAGTTTCAGTGATGGATTTAAGAGGCACAGGCCGACTCAGCTTCCCAGCAAGCATTCTTCCGTAGATGCTTCTTGATAGAATGTGCTTCTTGTCCTAAATGCCATCATAAATCATATTTTGTCTTAGTTACATGCATTACAGTGGAAGTACACCCCAATTTCAGGGATCTAGTATAACAATTTTATTTCTGTTCCATCACCTCAGCTGAGCAAACTGAGTGTTTTCAGAAAATTGACTCTAACATTACAATACCAAAGTAATCCTAAAAGGTGAAAAAAAAAAAAATTAGCCTTCATTCCCTTTGTGCACATAGTTCTATGAGTTTGGTTCTTGTTCATCAATTAAATTATGTAAAATATATAATTTAGGAATTTAATTAGGAAGTTGCCAAAATAAGATATCTTGGTTTCACTCACTGATGCTTTAACATATTGCCTAGAAATTTACTGTTGTTTGTTGTTAGATGCTAGCTAGTTCTGACTCATAGTGGCACTATTCACCAACATAAAGAAATATTTCCAAATTCTGCACCATCCTTCCAATTGTCATATTTGAGTCTATTGTTACAGTCACTATGTCAATCTATCATGTTGGAAATCTTATTATTTTTTTGTTGATCCTCTATTTATTTGCACATAGGTAATTGTTGTTGTTAAGTATCATTGAGTTGGATCCAACTCATAGTGAACTGTACAAGGTTCCCAAGGAGCAGCTGGTGGGTTTGAATTGCCAACCATGGGGTTCATAGTCCAGTGCTTGTCCTATATTGCCTAAGAGTCCCTAGGGAAGGTAATACTCTATAGTATATATAATAATTTATGTGTATAAATATTCTTTGGAACTGTGTAAATTAAATACCTCTTATTGTTAAGTGCCATAGAGGTAGACAAATGTCTAAGTGTGTTGTGCATCCATTCAAAATGTTCTCAGACTTTTAAAAAGGCATAATAAAGTAATTATATACTTCTTGTTGTTGCTGGTAGGTACCATTGAGTTGGTACTGACTCATACTGACTCTGTGCACAATAGAACAAAACACTTCCTGGTCCTGCAACAACGTCACAATCGTTGCTACGCAAAGCCCATCACTGCTGCCACTGTGCCAAAATATCTCATTGGGGGTCTTCCTCTTTTTCTCTGTCCCTCTACTTTACCAACATGATATCCTTATCCAGTAAGTGGTCCCTACTGATAATATGTCTGAAGTATCAGAGATGAAGTTTGGCCATTCTGGCTTCCAAGGATCACTATGGCTGTACTTCTTCCAGCTTGTTTGTTCTTTTGGCAGTCCATGGAGCTCTCAATATTCTGCTACAACACCATGATTCAAATTCATCAATTTGTCTACTGTCCTCCTTATTCACTGTCCAGCTTTCACATGCATATGAGGTTATTGAAAATACCATGGCTTGGGTCAGGTGCACCTTAGTCCTCAAACTGGCATCTTTGATCTTCAACACTTTCAAGAGGTCTTTTGCAGCAGATTTGCCTAATGTAACACGTCATTTGGTTTTTTGACTGTTGCTTCCATGAGTGTTGATTGTTGATCAGAGCAAAATGAAGTCTTTGACAATTTAGATCTTTCTCCATGGATATGGATGTTTATTGGTCCAGCAGTGAGAATTTTTGTTCTCTTTACATTGAGGTGCAATACATATGGTCTTTGATATCCATCAGTAAGTATCGTATGTCCTCTTTACTTTCAGCAAAGTTGTATCAACTGCATATCACAGGGTGTTAAAGAGTCTTCCTCCAATCCTGATGCCACATTTTTCTTCATATAATCTAGATTTTTGGATTATTTTCTCAGCATACAGATTGAATAAGTATGATGAAATAATACAACCTGGTGCACACTTTTCTTAATTTTAAACCATTTGGTGTTCCCTTGTCTGTTCAAAAAACTGCCCCTTGGTCTATGTGTATGGTGGTGGTGGTGGTTGGGTTGTGCCCTGGATTCGGTTCCAACTCATAGTGACCCTGTACAGGTTTTCCGAGCCTGTAAGTCTTTATGAGAGCAGAAAGTGTCATTTTTTTCCTGATAAAGTAGAATAGACTAGGATATTTACAAATATATATACCTGTCTTATAATAAACAAAGCAAACACCATGCTACAGTGTCAATTCAACTCATAGTATCCCTATGTAGGCTTTCTAAAACTGTAAACCTTTACAGGAACAGACAGCCTCATCTTTCACTCACACAGTGGCTGGTGGACTTGAATTACCGAATGTGCAGTTATCAACCCATGCTTATCCCACAGGAGCGCCAAGGCTCCTTGTTATTCCTTATAGTAGTTATTATCTCTGGATGGAAATAGTATAAGTGATTTTTATTTGATGCTTTATAACTTGTGTACTTTATATAAACTTGCATGCTTTAGAATTTTTACACTTTTATAATAATTAACATGAATAAATTTAGTACACTAGTAAAAGGAAAGGAAAGAAACTCAGACATCGTAGTTTTATCTTTAAGTGCTATATTTTCTGGCATATGATATTCCTTTGTGATGCATAATCTCTTGAATAATAACAAAAATAAGAAAACCATGGCTATACACCTAGTCCATTCCATCCACTATCAAACACTTTTAGTTTAATTAAGGAGAACAATTCTAGGAAAAGTAAAGCAATGTCCTAGTTTAATTTGTATGTTTAACTCCTTACATCATAAACTTTATCCTAAAATGTATGAGACACTTATGTGGTGACACTTGAAGTCCTCTTGAGTTTCCTATCTCATGAACTCTGGTTTACTTTCAAGAATTTGTACAAATCTTGACATCTTCAAGAAGATTTCTCAGATTTCTCCAGTCCAGAGTACTCTTTACTTTCTCATATTTAAGATAACATTTTCCACACATATTTTAAGGATTAATTCTCCATGTGGATCCTTATCTACAGCTTGTTTCTTTTGTCCTTTATCTCATCAAGTTTACTACTGCTGCCTGCCTTTTCTATGTGTATACACATGGTCTGCCATCTTCATCAAGCTCTCTAGTTTCTTTGCAATATCTGTCAAACTGCCACGTACTGTCTCCACTTCCTCCTTATTGAAGTCATTGCAGTCAAGCTTTAGCCAATTGAATCTATATCACAAAGATTTCCCATAACTTTATAATTCTCCAATCCAGTGGGCATTTTTTTGGTCTTTTTTTAATATAATTTTGTGTGGTAATTGATATTGTCTGCCATGCCTCTACTGAGAAAAGTTTTCCTTTTACCGGCACCTTATTCTACTACTTTTCAGATTGTTCTATGTTAATCTGCTCTCCTGATTTTTTTTTACTAGATTCTCTGTCTTTTCCTTCACATATGGGCTTAGTGGTCCTCAAGATATGTTTTTACTTTCATTTTTACCTTCATTAATGTCAGTTTATGTCATCCATTTTCTATGTGTATTTTCATTTACTCCTATGGTATTGACTAGAATCAACATAATAATGATTCTCAACTATGTAAACAAGGGTGGGGTTTTTCTGCTGTGTTTCATACACATATCTCTATATATCTTATGGACATGTACCTAAAGCACTATATTTTAAAAGAGAACTACTTAAAACCATTCTTACCTCTCAGCAACCTATATGACCTGGTCACCTTCTTGCATGCCTTTCTATGGAAACTTCAGATCCACCAAATCTTTGAAAAATAATCTTTATTGTCTTCAATTTCTATCACTGTTGTCCATAGATCCCCATAACAATGCCTATTAAGAACTTATCACTCAATAAGGTTATTGCAATAACTCATTAATTCTTTTCCCTAACTCTATTCTGCTTTTATCTAATCGTGTTTCACACTAAAGACAAAGTGTTTATTTAAATTTTAGTTATTACTATTCCTTCTAACTTTTTCCTTGGATTCTAGTATAGAACATCCTTTTACCGTATTTATTCAATCTATATGCTGAACAAATAATCGTATAAACTGAATGGCAAGAAGCATACAGCACCAGGAATGGAGGAATGCTCATAAACAACCTGCAATATACAGATGCCTCAACATTGCCTGCTGAAAGTGAAGAGGACTTGAAGCACTTACTGATGAAGATCAAAGGATACAGACTCCAGTATGGATTACATTACAGTGTAAAGAAAAGAAAAAGAAAAAAAAAAACTTCACGAGTAGACCAACAAATAACATCTTGTTATATGAAGAAAAGATTGAATTGTCAAGAATTTTATTTGGCTTGGATGCATAATCACCATGCACAGAAGCAGCAACCGAGAAATCAAATGTTGTATTTGAATTGGGAAAATCTGTTGCAAAAGACCTCTTTAAAATGTTAAATAACAAAGATGTCATTTTGAGAACTAAGGTGAACCAGACCCAAGCCATGATCTTTTCAATCATTTCATATGTATGTGAAAGATGGACCTAGAATAAGGAAGACCAGAGAAGAATTAATGTATTTGAATTGTGGCAAGGAATATTGTAAGTCTATGGACTGCCATAAGATTGAAAAAAAAAAAAAAAACTGTCTTGATAGTAGTACAGTCAGAATGCACCTTAGAATTAGAATTAAGGATAACAAGACTGTCTCACGTAATTCAGTCATGTTATAAAGAGGGACCGGTCTCTAGAAAAAAGCATCCTGTTTGGTAAAATAGGTCAGTGAAAAAGAGAAAGATCTCCAATGAGATGGACTGACACAATTGCTGCAACAAGGGGCTCAAACAGCAACAGTTGTGAGGACGGTACTGTTCATCTTCAATATTAGAATGAACTATTTCTTAAACTACAGTGGCCTTTATTACTAAAATGTGAAACTGCCATATAACACAACTATAAGATGCCTGAAGACAGTCTGATTCTTATTTTTCTTTTTTATACTCTATTTGTTGTTAAGTGCCTTCAAGTCAGTTCTGACTCATAATGACCCTGTATATGGTTTCCAAGAAGCAGCTGAGGAATTTGAACCACTGACCTTGCAATTCAAATTGAACTAGCAGTCCAGTGCACTATCCCACAGTGCCACAACAGGACTTCATTAATACTTCATGTTGTTGTTGTTAAGTGTCATCAAGTCAGTTCCAACCCATAGTGACCTTGTATAGGGCTTCCAAGGAGCGACTGGTGAGCTTGAACCACCGGCCTTGCAGTTCAAACTGACTTTGCAGTCCAGAGCATGCATCTACAGTGCCACATCAGCCCTCCTTAATACCTGATAGTATTTAATAAAGTGATAAGATACAAATATTGGTCATGGAATATTTAATGGGTGAGTTTCACAACACTAATATTACAACACAGGAGTTGGCTTTGCAGTTGTGCATTGCACTTGTTTATGTTTCATCAAGTACCTTCAATAACAGTTAAAGGTCATTGGCTTTCACTGTTGGCTGATGAGTTGAGACTGTCCTGCTACTTTCATGTTATCTGTCTTAAGGGGAATGACCTTAGGAAGTCTCTTTTTTACTCATAGAGCAGAAACCAAGATGTTTATACCTTCTGAGGATTTTTGAGACTAGAGATTTTTTATTTCAAAATGTATATCAGTCTCAGGCAACATAATAATGTTGGTTGTTTGTGCTGGGAACACTGCAACTTTCCTCTATAGCTTTTTTGTCCCTTGCATTTTCAGTTTTCCACTTAAAACTGGGTTACATGATGCTCCCAGGACTCCTACTGAAAACTGTCTCAGGTACTATCTTTTCTTAAAATGTTTATTTCCTCACACTGTAACTGCAAGTTGCTTTTATTGATCTAATAGTTTTCTAATTTAATACATTGTTGTTGTTGTTAAGTGCCGTCAAGTCGGTTCCAACCCATAGCAACCCTGTACAGGGTTTCCGAGGGTGTAAATCCTTATGGGAGTAGAAAGCCTCATCTTTCTCCCGTGGAGCGGCTGGTAGTTTCGAACCGCTGACCTTAAGGTTTGAAGCCCGATTCATAACCACTACGCTACCAGATACATTAAGTATCTTTAAACCAGTTACTGCTAAGTCAGTGGTACATAACTACAACAGGTTAGAATTTCAGTGACTTGGAAGGTTTGTGTAACACTAGCACAAAGGTAGCTGCCTAGTCTATAGAGGCATTGTTTTTATTTGAATAGTTAATACGTTTGTTAGACAACTTCTTTACTAAGAAGAAAACTTAGTCTCTGGATTTCTGTATGTACATTGTGAAATCTGATTACACAATATTGAATGTGCTGCAGAATATTGCACTGGACCACAAGTTCAGTGTGAACCACAAAGCCAGTGGTTCAGATTCACCAGCTGCTCCTTCAAAACTCTATACAGGGTCACTATGAGTCAGGACTGATTTGATGGCACTTAACAACAACAATTCGCTTATAAAATGTCTATATCTTCATTCTCTACTGCTTTTATTAATATAAATAAATACTAAACACAATATCACTAAATAGTCTGTTAATGTCTAATTCATGAATTTCCATTTGAAGCAGAAGAAGGGGGATTATTATTTGTTTTCAAACTATTATAAAATTAAAAATAATATTTAATTTAAAAATAAATAAAACAATAAAGTGAATACCCCTTTCTTTTTTTTTTCATCTGAACTAAAATTCTGAAAAATGGAAGGGTAAACTATAAACTTAAGAGTCAGATGAGCAGAATTTCAGGGTAAAAGTATGAAAAACAGAGCATGTTATTGTTAGACAGTTAGCTACTTAAACATTAAATAAAAATTTAATGCAATTTTGTAACTTCAGAAATGCTTTTAAATGGTCCTCTGTGTAAGGAATGGAGATAATTGTTATTCAGTGGTTGAATTCTCAGCTTGTAGGCAGGGAGGGGATCAGGATTCCTGGGTAATATACCTCATAATGTACCTCAACAATCCTCTTAATTGTTGTTATGTTTGAGCCCATTGCTCCTGCTACTGTATCAATCTGTCTCATTGGGGTCTTCCTCTTTATTACCAGCCCTCTACGTTAACAAGCATGATGTCCTTCTCCAGGAACTGATTCCTCCTGATAACTTTTCCAAAGTATGAGTGTCAGAGTTTCACCATCCTGGCCTCTAAGGAGCATTCTGGTTGAACTTCTTACAGCACAGATTTGTTTACTTTTTTGGTCAGTACAGTACATGGTACAATCAGTTTTCAATCACATGCTACCTCTTGAAATGGTTGAACATTGACAATTTTAGTACAATGATTCCATATATGTCCTCCATCTTCTTTTGATGCTTCCGGCAACATTCACTATTTTGACCATAGAACCTTTCAGCATTCAAAGTTGAGGACTGGATTTTCTTCTATAGTTCTTTTGAGAAATGCTGAGTGTGTCTTCCCTTTTTGTTTTCTAGCTCCAGATCTTTGCATATTTCATTATAATACTTGATTTTGTCTTCTCTACCTGTCCTTTGAAATTTTCTGTTCATCTCTTTCAGTTTCTCATTTCTTCCAGTTTCTTTAGTTTCTCTAAATTCACGAGCAAGTTTCAGAGTCTCTTCTGGCATCCAGTTTGGCTTTTTAATTTATTTCCTCTCTTTTAAGTGACCTTTTCTTTCTTCCTGTGTCATGTTTTTGATGCCATCCCACCCACAGATCTTCTGGTCTTCTGTCATTAATGACTAATGTGTCCATCTGTTCTAAGGTGATATCTAAATACAGGTAGGATATATTCAAGATAATATTTTGCCTGTCATGAATTTATTTAAATTTTCTTCAGCTTCAGTCTGAACTTACATATTAGTAATTCCACAGTTTGCCACTGGCCCTGTTTTGGCCGCTGACATAGAGCTTTTCCACTGTCCTCCCACAGATGTGGTCAATTTGATTCCTGTGTATTCCATCTAGTGAGGTCCATGTGCATAGATACCTTTTGTTTGCTTATTTTTTTTAAAACTATTTGCAATGAAAAAGTCATTGATCTTGCAAAAGTCTCTCATGAGATCTCCAGCATCAGTTCTATAAACAAAGCTCTATTATTCAACTACTGATTCTTCCTCTTTGTTTTCAATCTTCACATTCTAATCACCAGTAATTACCAATGAATCTTGTTTGCATGTTTGATCAATTTCAGATTAAAGAAGTTGATGGAATTCTTCAGTGTCTTCATCACTGGCTTTATTGCCTGATGCTCAAATTTGCACAGATAATAGTGGTATTAACTGGTGGTCTTCCTTATAGGTGTATGGATATTATCCTATCACAGAGAACATTGTACTTCAAGATAGATCTTGACATGTTCTTTTTGAATGCTGAGAAAGGCCCCAATCAACAATCAGAAAGGAAACAGAGATCTCTGTAGGGTAATTCCATGAACGTGAACTCAGAAAATAATTTGAATGTTTCTGGAAATGGGTTCTTCTCCTTTAATCTCCAAAAAGGAAAATAGCCCTGTTGACACCTTGTGGGATTTAACAGAAAAGCAGTAGAACCAGTCAAGTCTACTGGATTTCTTACCTATGTTAATCTGTGAAATCATTACCTATAAGATAATAGATTTGTGTTTTGTAAAGCTACTAAATTTCTGCTAATTTGTTTTAGCAGTGATAGAAAACCTATACAAATACTAAATCAGGAAACATCACCATGTTTTTCAATTAAATATGGCTAAGTTTCTTACAAACACTATTTACAATTTAGTATCAGCCAAAAGAATATCAGAAGTCCTAGTATGATGCTGTAGGTTAACGTGCTGGACTGTAAGGTCCATTTGAACCACCAGATTGGTGGTTCTAGCTCACCAGTGGCTCTTTGGAAACCCTATACAGAGTCGCTATGAGTTGGAACTGACTCGACAGCACTTAATAACAACAACAACAACAACAACAAAGGAATATCATTTCCAGACATTTTCACCTTCCCTTCATATCTTTTGCTGACTTTTAGCCTTCTTAAATTAAGCAACATGAATCCAAATTTTCTGGAGTTCAGTTCTTTTTCCCTAGGTATGTCTTGACTTTTTCAAAGGGCACCCAAAAAATCAAGGGACAGTAAGTAAAATAAAACAATATTGTTATTTTTTTCCTGGCACTTTAGCAAAATCCCAACTCAAATATGCATATTTGATGTTGAATAATAATGACTCAGGAGATGAGTTCTCACAGAATAAAATTAGCTTAACTTGAGAGAAAGCAAAACTTCTGCCCACTTTACATGAAAAGACTCTGAGCACTGTTCAAATTGGATTTGCTCCATGCCTCAAGGTCAAGACTGTTGAGGTAACCACAAAGGTCTAGAGTAGACAGCTAACAGATGGGGATTGCACATACATAGGATTCAAATGCAAGTGAATTGAAATAAAGATATATTTTTAAATTCACAAATGTTACTGCTAATTGGTTTCCCCCATTATTCTATGATTCTAGTGTATTAGTTTTCTTATGCTGTGTAGCAAATTACTGCCAGAATAGATGTAAAAAAAGTGCACACGTTTATTGTCTCAAAATTTTCTTGAGTCAGGAGTTGCAGCATATCTTGGATGGTTTCTCTGCTCAAGGTTCCACAAGGCTACACTGAAGGTGTTGACTATGCTGCATTTTTATCTAGAGATTCAAGTAGAACACAAACTGCTAACCTTCCCAGAAATTTCTTTCTCACAATTTAGGAGAATAGAAGTAAAAATTCAGAGTGCTGGCTCAAAGGGCGGGCATTATCTCTATGATGGTTCTGAAGGAAGCTCCTTGTTTCTTTGAACCTCTGCTCCTGGGTGATATTCATGTGGCTAGGCATCATTGTTCCCCTTGCTAGTTTGTGTACAATCACCTTTATATCTCAAAAGAGACTAATTCTGCCTCATTAACAAAGGAACCTGTTTTCAATTGGGATTATGACCCTCTACTTTATCTTCTCCAGGACTCATCCCTGCTAACAATATGTCTAGCGTATGAGAGACAAAGTTTCACCATGGTTACTTCTAGGGAGCATTCTGATAGTACTTCTTCGAGAACAGATTTGTTGCTTCTTCTGCCAGTCTGTGGCACTTTCAGTATTCGTCTGTTGTCTGGTACCATCGAGTCAGAACTGACTCATAGCGACCCCATGCACAGCAAAACGAAACAATGCCTGATTATGGGCCAACCTCACTACCGCTGCCACACTTGACGCCATCAATGACGCCACCTGGCTGATCCATCTCGTTGGGGGTCTTCCTCTTTTTCTCTGACCCTCCATCTTACCCAGCATGACATCCTTCTCCAGCGACTATTCCCTCC
>NW_006408734.1:2615730-2623718 GCF_000296735.1 Chrysochloris asiatica
ATGGTATCTCTTGAAATGGTTGAACATTAACCATTTCCTTTTGGTACAATGACTCTGTGTATTCCTTCCATCTTTTCTTGATGCATTCTGCATCATTCAACAATTTGCCCAGAGAATCTTGCAATAATCAAAGTCGAGGCTTGAATTTTTTCTTCAGTTCCCCTAGCTTGAGAAATGCTGACAGTGTTCTTCCCTTTTGATTTTCTAACTCTAAATCCTGCATATTTTATTACAGTATTTGGCTTTATCTTCTCGAGCTGATCTTTGAAATTTTCTGTTCAGCTCTTAGACCTCTTCAATTTTCATCTACAACACCATAACTTAAATGAATTGATTCTTTTGTGGTCTTACTTATTCACTGCCTAACTTTCACTGGTATATGAGGCCACAGAAAATACCATGGCTTGTCAGGGACCTTATGCCTCAAAGTGATATATTTGTTCTTTAGCACTTCAAAGAGGTCATTTGGAGCAGATTTTCCTAACCAAATACATCCTGTGATATCTTGACTGCTGCTCCCATGAGCATTGATTGTGGATACAAGCAAAATGAAATATTTGACAACTTCAATCTTTTCACCATTTATCATGATATTATTTGTTGGTCCAGTTGTGGTAATTTTTGTTTTCTTTACATTGAAGTACAATCCAATAAGAAGGCTGTAGTCTTTCATCTTCATTTATCTTCACTTCCAACAAGCAAGGTTTTGTCATCTGGATATCACAGGTTGTTAATGAGTCTTTCTGGAATATAGATACCACATTCTTCTTCATATTTCCTAGCTTCTCTGATTATTTGCTCTGCATACAGATTAAAAAAGTATAGTATGATGATACAAATTTAGAATACTCTTATCCTGATTTTAAACCCTTTAGTAGTCCCTTGTTATGTTCCAACAACTGTTTCGTGGTCCATGTTCAGGCTGCTCGTGAGCACAATGAAGTGTTCTGGAATACCCATTCTTTGTAATTTTATCCATTGCTTGTTATAATTCACAAAGTCAACGTCTTTGCATAGTTAATAAAGCACAAGTAAAAAAAAAAAAAAAATCTTTCTGCTACTCTGTTCTCAGGCAAGACATATATGATGTCAGCAATGATATTTCTGGTTCTACATCCTCTTCTAAATATGGCTTAAATTTCTGCCAGCTCACTGTGAATGCACTAATGTAACCATTTTTAAATTATCTTCAGTTAAGTTTTGTTGAATTTTACACATGATGTCAATGATATTATTTAATGATTTTCACATTTGATTGCATTATCTTTTTTCAAAGGTCACAAATATGGGATCTTTTTCAACTGGCTGGCCAGATAGCTGTCTTTCAAGTTTTTTGGCATAGAAGAATTTGGGCCTCCAGCCTTGCATCCATTTATTGAAACAGTTTAATTTGTATCCCATCAGTTCCTGTTGCTGTTGTTAGGTACTGTAGTGACTCTTTGCACAAGAGAATGAAACACTGCTTGGTCTTGGCTCATTCCCACAATCTCAATTACAATAAGGCTCAATTACTACAGCCTTATTTTTTTTACCAATGATTTTAGTGCAGCTTGGAATTCTTCCTTTAACACCTCCTGTTATTGATCATATGTTCTTGTTAAGTACTGTAGAGCATATTCTGACTCATAGCAACCCTGTATAGAGTTTCTGAGAAGTGGCTGGTGAATTTGAATCACCAACCTGCAATTCAAATGGATCTTGTGGTCCAGTTCCTTATCCCACAGCACCACACACTCCTGAAATTGTTGAGCATCGAATAATTCTTTTTGGTACTGTGACTCTACATATTCCTCCCATCTTCTTTCAATGCTTTCTGTATCATTCAATATTTTGCCCATGAATTCTCAAGGATTATTTTCCCATCAGTTTTTAACCTTGAGAAATGCTGAGTGTGTTCTCTTCTGGTTTTCCAACTCCAGATCTTTGCACATTTCATTATAATACTTTGTCTTCTAGAGCTGCCATTTGAAAATTTCTTTTCAGCCCTTTTACCTCCTCATTTCTTCCAGTTGTTTTGGCTTCTCTACTCTCAAGAGCTACTTTTCAGAGTTTCTTTTGACATATATATTTGTGGGGTTTTTTCTTTCTTTCTTGTCTTTCCAATAACCTCGTTCTTTCTTCATGGATGATGTTCTTGTGATCACACAACTCTTCTGGTCTTCAGTCATCACTGTCTAATGCATCATATCTGTTAGTGAGATCGTCTCCGAATTCAGCTGGGATATAATCAAGCTCATATTTTGGCTTTTGTGGACTTGTTTTAATTTTTTGTTGTTGTTTCAATCTGAGCTTGCATATGAACAAATGCTGGTCTTCTTCACAGTCAGCCCCTGGTCTTGTGTTGGCTGATGTTAATGAGTTTCTCCATTGTCTCTTCCCACAGATGTATTCAGTTTGATACCTGTGTTTTCCATTTGGTGAGATCCATGTGTATAGTCATACTTTATGCTATGGAAATAAATATTTGGCATAAATAAGTCATTGGTCTTGCAAAATTCTATAAAGTAATCTGCAACATTTTCTATAACCAAGACTATAACTTTCAATTACTGATCATTCCTCTTTATTCCCAGCTTTCACATTCCAATAACAAGTAATTATTAATGTATTTCAATTACAACCTTGTCAATTTCAGACTGAAGAATTCTTCATTATAGCATAACTAGCTTTAGCAATTGTTGTGTAAATCTGAATAATATTGTACTAACTAGTTTTCCTTGTAGGTTAATGGATATTATCCTATCACAGGCAGCATTGTATTTCAAGAGAGGTATTCAAATTCTTTTTATCATCATGAATGCAATACCATTTTTCTTCACTTTGTCATTTCTACCAAAGTAAACCATATGATTGTCCAATTCAAAATGTCCAATACAATTTTAAAAGTCAGTGCAAGTATACATTAGATTTTGGGGAAAAACAAACAAACAAACCCCACAATTCCTGACTTGATGCTTTAGGTCTTTGTTTGTTTATATTTAAACTATTTTTACTTACAGTCTCTGTCCTTCACCAGTATTGTTAAAACAAACGTGAAATTCAGGGAAGTGACTTAAACTTGTACCTGGGACCAGGTCTTAAAAAAATAACTCATTATCATAGGCTAATCCTGAAATTCCTTCTGGACTTACCATCCTATTCTGTAAAGTGGGATTACTATACTTTTGCTGCAAGTATAGAAGGCTGTTAGAATTATTAAAACAATATAAATAACTCATTCAGTGTGCTTCATGTTTTCTCCATAAACGTGTGTTAAGGCCCAAGGATTGTGGACATGTAATCCTGGCACTCTGAAGATGAGTCTGAACCAGACACATAAAGACACATTTCTATGATTTCCTAGATCTTACATGGAAAATTCTGCCACTCATCTGTCAGTTTGTCATGCTGCTATGGTTTGTATGTTGTTGTTATTCTGGAAGAAATGCCACCAGTATTTAAAATACCAGCAGAGTCACCCATGGTGGGCAGGTTTCAGATGAGCTTCTAGGCAAAGACATACAAGAAACAAGGAGAGACAGACTACTTCCAAATATTTAGTCCCTGAAAACCTTATAAATAGCAGTGGAACAATGCCAGATAGCACCACAAAACAGAAACATGATAAAGAGCAACAGAATATTGTCAGATATAATGCCAGAAGATTAGCCCCTCAGTTTGGAAGGCACTCAAAATAGGACTGATGAAGAGCTGCCTCTTCAAAGTATAGCTGACTGTGATGTCACAAATGAAATATAGCCTTTGGGACATTCACTTGCTGATGGGGCACAATTCAAAATGAAGAGAAATAGCTGTTAGCATTTATTAATCATTAGAACATGGAATGTATGAAGTATGAATTTAGGAAAACTAGAAATTGTCAAAAATGAAATAGAAAGCATAAGCATCAATATCTTAGGAATTAGGGAGCTGAAATGAACTGGTATTGGCCATTTTGTTTCTGACTATCACATGGTTTACTATGCCAGGAATGGCAAGTTGGAGGAGAATAGCATGGCATTCATCGTTGAAAAGAACATATCAAAATCTGTCTTGAAGTACAATAGTTTGTGTTAGGATAATATCCATATGCCTACAAGGAAGACCAGTTAAAACCAGTATTATTCAAATTTACACACCAACCACTAAAGC
Organism: Chrysochloris asiatica; assembly: GCF_000296735.1. Classification (NCBI taxonomy): domain Eukaryota; kingdom Metazoa; phylum Chordata; class Mammalia; order Afrosoricida; family Chrysochloridae; genus Chrysochloris; species Chrysochloris asiatica. Next base: position 2,619,862 of record NW_006408734.1, read on the forward strand.
CAGTGATGATGAAATTGAATTCTACCAACTTATTCAGTCTGAAACTGGCAAACATATAATCAAGAATTGATCATTACTGGTGATTGAAATGCAAAGGTTGGATACAAAGAGGAAGGATCAATCATTGGAAAATACGGCGTTGGTGATAGAACAGATGCTGAAGATTACATGATAGAATTTTACAAGACCAATAATATCATCGTTGTATATGGCAGTTTTTAAACAACATAAAAGAAGACTGCATACTTATGCACAGATAGAAGACAATGAAATCAAATTGACTAAAAATTGAAAGCAATGGTGGAAAAGCTCCATATCATCAGTCAAGGGGCACACTGTAAAACAGATCATCAATTGTTCATATGCAAGTTCAGGCAAAAACTGAAGAAAATTTAAACAAGTCCATGAAAGACAAAATATGATTTTGAATATATCACTCCTGAATTTAGAGAACTGATTTGCTGCAATAGACACTAATGACAATAGACCAAAAGAATTATGGGATGACATCAAAATTATCATAAAGGAAGAACATAAAAGATCATTAAGAAGACAAGAAAGAAGGAAAACATAAAAATGATTGTCAGAAGAGACTCTGAAAATTTCTCTCCAGTATAAAGATATTAAGTGAATGGAAGAAATGAGTAGGCAAAAGAGTTGAATAGAAAAATGTACAAAGACCTGGATTTAGAAAAACAAAAGGAAAGGGCATGCTTTGCATTTCTCAAGGTGAGGGAACTGATGAAAAACTAGAAGATTGAATTTGCAGTATTGAAAGATTCTATAGGCAAAATAATGAATGATGCAGAAAGCATCAAAAGAAGATGGAAGGAATGCAGAAAGTCACTGCACCAAAAAGAAATAGTCAATATTCAACCATTGCATAGGTAGCATGTGATCAAGAGCCAATGATACTGAAGGAAGAATTCCAGCGTGTGTTTAAGGCATTGTCAAAGAACAAGGCATGGGGAATTAATGGAATATAAATTGAAATCTTTCAACAAACTGATGAAGCACTGAAGACAGTCGCTAATCTATGCCTAGAAATTTGGAAGACAGCTACCTAGCCAACAGACTGAAGGAAATTCATATGTTTTCCCATTCCGAAGAGAGATGACCCAATGGAATACAGAAATCATTAATATTACATGCAAGCCAAATTATGCTAAAGAAAATACAAAAATGTCTATACATCTCTGTACAAGGCCTCTTCAAAGTATTGAAGAGCAAAGATGTCAGTATGAGGACTAAGGTACAACTGACCCAAGGTATTGTCAATGACCTCATATACAAGTGAAAGTTGGACAGTGAATAAGGATCACTGTAGAAGAATTGATGCATTTGAGTTATGGTGTTGGAAGGGAATAATGAAACTACCATAGACTGCAATAAGAACAAATAAATCTGTGCTGGAACAAGTGCAACCATAATGCTCCTCAGAAGCCAGAATGATCAGACTTCATCTCATACATCAGATGTGTTCTCAGAAGGGACCAGTCCTAGGAGAAGGATATCATGTTAGGTTAAGTGGAGGAGCAGAGAACAAGAGGAAGATCCCCAACTAGATGGACTGGCACATTGGCAACATCAATGGGCTCATATGTAGCCATGGTTGTGAAGATGGTGCAGGACCGGGCAGCGTTTCATTTGGTTGTGCATGGGGTCACTATGAATCAATACTGACACGATGGCACCTAACAACAACAACAATAATAATAGGAAAAATCCCTATACAATTTTATTCTGATTTAAATATATCATTTTACCTTTAATATATTCTATTTTATTTTAACCTTTAGTAAAATTGATGCTATGAAAAACATGCTTTGGCTTTAAGTATTTCCTGGCTTATTCCTGCTTTTTAAATAGAACTTTTAAAATTAATTGTAAAATGCTTTAAATATTTGAATTATACTGATAGATATGAAATGATTGAATTTATATTCTCTACCAAATAAGCTAATACTAATTTTTATTTCTGTCATTAAAGACTACATTTACATGAGATTAAAGATGGCCAAAAATATGTGATCAAAGGAAAACTAAGAATATTCTAAAATGGTTATTTGAATTATACTTAAAAATATTATTAGCAAAAGATGGAGTAACATCTTAATTATACACACATACTTTATGACATAGTGTGTTTTGAAGAAAGGTGACATTAATATGTCATACCTCACAGAAGCCTTGTTGCTGTTAGACGTTGACCTGTTGGTCCTACTTATGGCAACCTTACGTACAACAGAAAAAAGACTGCCCAGTCCTGTGTCATCCTCACAATCATTAAACTTGACCCTATTGCTGCTGCCACTGTGTCAATCCATCTCATTGGGGGTCTTGCCTTTTTTTGCAGAACTTCCACTTTACCTAAAATGATGTCCTTGTCCAGGAACTGGTCCCTCCTTATGTATCCAAGGCATGAGAGATGAGGTCTTGTCATATTGGCTCTAAGGAGCATTCAGGTTGTACTTCCAACAAAGATTTTTTTGTTCTTCCAGCAGTGCATGGTATTTTTAATAATCTTCTCCAACATCATAACTCAAATTCATCAGTTCTATGGTGTTTCTTATTCATTATCCAACATTCATATGCATATGAGACTATTGAAAAGACCATGGTTTCAGTCAGTTGCACCTTAGTTCAAAAACTGACATTAATGCTTTTGAGCACTTTAAAGAGGTATACAGCAGATCTGCTCAATGTAGTATGTTGTTTGATATCTTGACTGCTGTTTCCAGTGTTGATAGTGAAGCCAAGAAAAATGAAATCTTTGACAATTTCAATCTTTTCTCCATTTATCATGATGCTATTTATTGGTCCAATATTATTGTTGTTGTTGTTGTGAGGTGCCGGTGAGCCAGTTTTGACCTATAGCGACCCTGGATAGGTATTCCTAAGAGTTGCTGGTAAGCTTGAACTGCTGACCTTGTGATTCAAATTGACTTTGCAGTCCAGCTCATTAACCCACACCTCCACACCATGCTTCCCCAGTAGCATAAGATTCCACTTTATAAAATGTCATGAATTTTCTAACGATCATGACAAAGTAATTGAAAGGAGAAATTCAATAGTAATTTAAATAATCCAGTCCATATCAACCATTATCAAGGCTATTTCTGAAACCAATGAATATATTAAACACTTTAATTTGATTCTCTAGGTGATTCAAGTTACAACTTGATTTGTTTTTGTGTGGGAGTTGACCAGATTATTCATGGCTCATACAAACTATTTCACACTGCTGTATGGCAGAAGTCTACCAATTCATTGATTTCCAAATATTCACATTTATTCAGATGCCTTCTTCACCCAGGATAATCTTAGATTAGTGACCAATTAAATGTCACCATTTGATTGATGTCCATAGAGCTTCTTTGCATTGCAAAACAGTTGAAGAAATCATGCAAGGCCATCTGGAGTGTATAGAAGGTCACACATGTATCCATAAGTTTCTACTCCAGATTTACCATGGCTGTATCAGTGATGCTATTCCTGTAAAAGTGGGTTCCCAAAGGAGTAAAATCATGTGATATATGACACAATAAATAGAAGACAGAATATAATATGAAATGGAGAAAATTTATAAGGTAACCTTACTCTCTCAATTTTTATGCTTCTACATTATATCATTACAATTCCATTCAGCTTTTCATTCTTTTAAAGTTGGTTAAACAGATCCATTTAAGGATTTATGTACCAGATTCCATAGAAATATGGAACATAATTATCTGTGAATTATGTTCCTAGTATGGCACTTCTTAATCATTGTCACTTGTTGTTGTTGTTGTCAGGTGCCATCGAGTAGGAACCGACTCATAGCGACCCCATGCACAGCAGAACGAAACAATGTCCGA
>NW_006408734.1:2623818-2625680 GCF_000296735.1 Chrysochloris asiatica
TCAAAGGCATCAATTCTTCTATGATCTTCCTTATTCACTGTCCAGTTTTCTCATCCATATGAGTTTATTGAAAATAGCATGGTTTGAGTCAGGTGCACCTTAGTCCTCAAAGTGACATCTTTGCTCTTCAACACTAAAAAAAAGTTCCTGTGCAGCAGATTTGCCCAATGCAATATGTCATCTGATCTCTTGACTGCTGCTTCCACGAATGTTGAGCTGATCCAAGAAGAATGAAGTCCTTGACAACTTAATCTTTTCTTCATTGATAAGAATATTGTTTATTGGTCCAGTGGTGAGGATTTTTGTTTTCTTGACATTGAGATGCAATCCACACCAAAGTCTGTGCTCTTTGATCTTCATCAGTAAACGTTTCAAGTCTTCTTCACTTTCAGCAAGCAAGGTTGTATCATCTGCATATCGCAGGCTACTAATGAGTCTTCCTCCTATCCTGACGCCACGTTTTTCTTCATAGAACCCAGATTCTCATATTAGTTGCTCAGCATACAGGTTGAATAAGTATGGTGAAAGAACACAACCTTGTTGCTCACCTTTCCCAATTTTAAAATATACAGTGTTCCCATGCTCTGTTTTCCTCACAACTGCTTCTCGGGCCAGGTACAAATTTCTCAGAAGGACAATTAAGTGTTCTGGAATACTCATACTTCTCAGTGTTGTCCATAGCTTGTCATGATCCACACAATCGAAAACCTTTGAGTAGTCAATAAAGCATAGGTAGACATCTTTCTGATATTCTCTGCTTTCAGCCAAGATCCATCAGACATCAGCAATATCTCTCATTCCATGGCCTCTTCTGAATCCAGCTTGAACCTCTGGAAGTTCTCTGTCAATGTATGATTATAGCCATTTCTGTATTATCTTTAGCAAAACTTTACTCGCTTGAGATATCAAGGAGATTGTCCGATGATTTCCACATTCTGTTGGATCACCTCTCTTTGTTATGGGCACAAATATGGATCTCTTCCAATTAGTTGGACAGATAGTTGTCTTCCAAATTTCTTGGCAGAGATGAGCGAGTGCCTCTTGGGCCACCTCACTTTCTTGAAAGATTTCAATTTTAATTCCATCAATTCCTGGTGCCTTGTTCTTTGCCAATTCCTTCAATGCACTTTGGTCTTCCTCCCTGAGTATCATTGGCTCTTGATCATATGGTACCTCTTAAAATGGTTGAACATTAACAATTTCCTTTTGGTACAATGACTCTGCATATTCCTTCCATCTTCTGTTGATGCATTCTGCATCATTCAATAATTTGCCCAGAGAATCTTTCAATAACGAAAGTCGAGGTTTGAATTTTTTCTTCAGTTCCCCCAGATTGAGAAATGCTGACCGTGTTCTTCCTGTTTGGTTTTCTAATTTCAAATCAGTATTCGTCTGTTGTTGTTGTTGTTGTTGTCAGGTGCCATTGAGTTGGAACTGACTCATAGCGACCCCATGCACAGCAGAACGAAACAATGTCCGATCCTGGGCCAACCTCACTATCACTGCCACACACTGAGTCCATCAATGATGCCACCTGGCCAATCCATATCATTAGGGGTCTTCCTCTTTTTCTCTGACCCTCCACCTTACTCAGCATGACATCCTTCTCCAGCGACTGTTTCCTCTGGACAGTATGTCCAAGGTATGAGAGACGAAGCTTAGCCATCCTGGCCTCCAAGGAGCACTCTGGCTGCACTTCTTCCAAAACACATCTATTGGTTCTTTTGGCAGTCCATGGCACTTTCAGTGTTCTCCTCCAACACCACAACTCAAAGGCATCAATTCTTCTACGATCTTCCTTATTCACTGTCCAGCTTTCGCATGCATATGAGGCTATTGAAAACACCATGGCCTGGGTCAGG
>NW_006408734.1:2625780-2629220 GCF_000296735.1 Chrysochloris asiatica
ATTGGTTCTTTTGGAAGTCCATGGCACTTTCAGTATTCTCCTCCAACACCACAACTCAAAGGCATCAATTCTTCTATGATCTTCCTTATTCACTGTCCATTGTCACTTGGGTCTAAGAAATAGAAGGTCATATTTATGTTTGCTTAAACTTAATGTCTGTAACAATTTTTGTCAAAGATGATAAAAAATTTTTACAGGATGATCTTGGTGAAATATTAAACAAAACATAAATTCCAGTATTTCATTTGTAATTGTTTTAGTTTTTTAAAAAATGGTAGAAAATGTTAGATCCCTTGATATAATATAGTTTCCAAAAGCATTTCTAGCTTCGTTAAAGCAACTGCACGTGTAAGTAGTTCCAGTGATTGTGTTTATTTTCTTTCAACTATTGTTGAAGAGCCCAATTCATATATCAGCTGGCAGCATGGTGTTGAGAGAACTTAGCTGTGAGAAGATCATTTAAAATTGAACAATTCAAAGTTGCTCAGAAAGTGAAGACATGAACATGTGAGGCTGTTCATTAGATAAAACAGAATACCAATAATTGTTAAAAAAAAAAAAAAAAAAAAGTGCCTATGATTCAAAAAGCAACCCATGTTTTCAAAAATCTACTTCATAGGGTGTTCAAAGTGTTACTTTTTGGAAACAAACATAAGGCCTTTTTTCCAAGGTTCCATTGGTTGGATTTGAACCATCAGCCTTCAGTTAGAAGAGGAGCACTTCGCTGCATGTAACACCAAGGAACTCCATACATTAGCTAATGTTGAACTATTTTCATCACTAATTAACTCACTTGATAAAAGAAAGAACTCATCTCTTTATCCAAGATGTTCCTAAATGGGCACATATATTTCTTTGTTGACTCTACTCAGGTATCCAACTGGAAACCTACATGGTTAATTCAGACATTAATTTAACAAAATTTATTATCAACTATGTGGCAAGTGTTGGTGTTCTGGTGTGGTACTGTGGGTTAATGTGCTGGACTGTAACGTCGATTTGAACTGTAAAGTTGGCAGTTCAAGCTCAGCTGTTGCTCCTCAGAAACCCTATACAGGGCTGCTATGGGTTGGAACCAACTCGACAGCACTTAACAATAACAACAACAATATGCCAAGTATTATCAAATATGTGCCAAGCACTGGGAATGTAGCAATAATAAAAACATTTAAGAATACTTGTTCTCTTGAAACTTATGAGAAAAAAATCAAAGGGCAGAGGAATGCTGTATATTCAAATAATTAAAAGTTAGTGTTAAGGAGAAAATAAGACAGGCGACAATGTGGAATATCAGCATGTTGAATGCGGCGTTGCAATTTTGAGCAGAGTGAGAAGGGAAGTTTTCCTTAAGAAGATAACATTTGAAGGGCAGTCTCAAGGGAGAGTGTGGTTGAACCATGTAACTATCAGAATTCCAAGTATAGTACAAACTGGACTGAAATGAGACCACATTTAAGGAATTATACTAAGAGTTGTTCACTATTTGTCTGTAAGTTTGTCACATTGTGATGACTTTTATTGCTATGATGTTAAAACTATGTCACCTGTATTTTAGTTTCAACTAAGTTTATAGATTAAGACAGTCTTGGAAGGGGAAGTGGACTACTTCTGATTGTCTAGCCACTACAAACCTTATGAATCATTATAATGTAACACCAAAATATTGAATATTGAAACATGATGAAGAACACCAGAATATTGCCAGATATAGTGCCAGAAGATTAGTCCCTCAGGTTAGAAGGCCCTTAAAATATCACTGGGGAGGAGTGGCTTCATCAAAGTAAAGCTGACCATGATGGCATTAATAAAGTAAATATTTCGGGACCTACATTTACTGAGGGGATACAACTCAAAATGAGGAGAATGAGTACAAACATTCATTAATAATTAGAACATGGAATGTACAAAATATAAAATTGGAAGTTGTCAAAAATGAAATGGAACACATCAACATCCTAGGCACTAGTGAGCTGAAATTAATTGTTGTTGTTATTGTTAAGTGCCATCGAATTTGTTCTGACCCATAGAGATCTTGTATTTCCAAAGAGCAGCTGGTGAACTTGAACCACCAACATTTCAGTTCAAACTGACTTTGCAGTCCTGTGCATTAACCCACAGTGCCACACCAGGACTCCCTGAAAGGATTGGTATTGACTATTTTTAATCTAGCACGTGTTTTGAATGATAAATTAAAGAGGAATACCATTGAATTCATCATCAAAAAGAACATATCAAGATTTATCTTGAAGCAAAATGCTGTCTGTGATGGGATAATATCCATATGCTTACAAGGACAACCAGTTAATATTGCTATTATTCAAATTTATGCACCATCTGCTAAAGCCAGTGATGATGAAACTGAAGAATTCTATCAACTTCTTCAGTCTGAAATTGGTAAAACATGCAATCAGCAATCAAGATGTACTGATAATTACTGGTGATTGGAATGCAAAGGTTGGAAACAAAGAGGAAGAATCAACAGTTGCAAAATATGGCATTGGAGATAGAAATGATGCTGGAGACTGCATTATCGAATTGTGCAAAACCAATAACTTCTCCAATTAATGTTGTTGTTGTTAAGTGTGTCAAGTCAGTTCTTGCCCAGAGCAACCCTGTATAGGATTTCCAAGGAACAACTGGTGAACTTGAATCACTGACCTTGTGGTTCAAACTGACTTTGCAATCCTGCACATTATCCCATATTGTCATACCAGGACTCTAAATACACTTTTCCATAATATAATATAATATCCATCCATTTAACCAGCTCCTAAACCAGGAGACTTCCCAGGCTTCTGCACCTGCAATTTTAATAAGGTCATTGTTATAATCACAAACATTGTCTCAACTCTATGCAAGGCCCAGTGAGGGAGAGTTGACACTATAGGTAATGGTTTGGAGTGACACAACAAACTTTAGCATCTTCAAAGTTCAGAGAAATTTTGCACTAAAGAAATCTGTTTAGTTTTCTTTATATCCACAAAATACAAATTCAATTCACAAAGGACATTTGACATAACACTATTAGCACGTCACTATGTACCTTGAACCATATTTGGTAAATGTGAGCGTGAAGGAAGGAAGAGGGTGAACATTTACTATACACCTAGAAAAAGCAAAGGACCACAAAGGTTTAAAAGGACAAACACTGAACTGATAACCATAAGGTTGGCTGTTCATACCCACCAGCCACTCCATGGAGAAATATGAGACTTTCTACTTAAACAAAGACTGACAGCCTCAAAACCCTATACAGGGTCACTATGAGTCAGAACCGACTCTACACACTTAAAAACATGACTTTTTCATTGCAAATTACTATTATTATTTTTTAATGTTTTATTGTGAATTATATGATAGTTTACATGAGAGAACCTCAGTTCCATATTCATTCCATCGTATATCATTACATTGCCATGGTTCCAATCCCCTCCAAGCAT
>NW_006408734.1:2640955-2643382 GCF_000296735.1 Chrysochloris asiatica
AGAAAGTAAAAGGTCACTAAGAAGGCAAAAAACCAAAATCAATGTCAGAAGAGACTCTAAAACTTGCTCTCCAGCATAGAGATCTTAAAACAAATGGAAGAAATGGGGTGGTAAAAGAGCTGAACAGAACATTTCAAAGGGCAGCTTGAGAAGATAAAGTAAAATATTGCAATGAAATGTGTGGAAATCTGGAGTTGGAATACCAAAACAGAAGAAAATATTCAGTATTTATCAAGTTGAAAGAATTGAAAAATTTCCAGTTTTGAGTTGCAATACTGAAGGATTCTTAGAGCAAAATACTGAATAGTACAGAAAGCATTAAAAGAAGATGTAAACAATATGCAAAGTCAATGTAACAAAAAGAAGTGGTCTCTGTTCAACCATTTTAAAAGATAGTATGTGATCAAGGGCCAATGGTTTTGGAAGAAGTCCAAGGCACATTGAAGGATTAGCTAAGAACAAAGCTCCAAAAATCAATGGAAAACAAATTGAAATCTTTCAACCAACATAGGCAGCATTAGAGGCATTCACTCATTAATGTCAAGAAATTTGGAACATAGCTATCTTGTCAACCGACTGGATGAAATCCATATTTGTACCCATTACAAAAAGAGATGACCCAATAGAATACAGAAATCAAGGAAAATATCATTAATATCACATGAAAGTAAAATTTGCTAAAGATAATTTAAAAATGGCTGCAACAATTGACAGGGAACTGCCAGAAGTCCAAGTCAGATTCAGATGGTGTTATCAAACAAGGGGTATCATTGCTGGTGTCAGATGGATCTTAGCTGAAAGCAGAGAATACCAAAAAGTAGTTTACTTGTGCTTTATTCACTATAGGCTTTTGATTGAATGTATCATGGCACACTATAGACAATCTTGCAGACAATGAAAATTCTGAAATGTAATTGTGCTCATGAGGAACCTGTACATATACCAAGAGGCAGTTGTTTGGACAGAACAAAGGAACACCAAATAGTTAAAAATTATAAAGGTGTGTACCAGTGCTGTGTTCTTTCATAATACTTATTTAATCTGTATGCTGAACAAATAATCTGAAAAACTGGGTTCTATGAAGAAAACATGGCATCCAGATTGGAGGGAAACTCATTAACAACCTGTGATATGCAGATGACACAACCTTGCTTTCTGTGAGCAGAGATGACTTAAAATACTTACTGATGAAGATCAAAGACCACCACTTTTGGTATGGGTTGTACATCAATGTAAAGACAACAAAAATTCTCATCATGATAAATGGAGAAAAGATTGAAATTGTTAAAGATTTCATTTTGCTTGGATTCACCATCAACACTCATGAAAGTAGCAATCAAGTAATCAAATGATGTATTGCATTAGGAAAATCGAGTGCATAGGACCTCTTTAAAGAGGTTTATGTCAGGTTCCTCATGAAAACAATTAAGTGTTCCAGAATTTTCATTCTTTGCAATGTTGTCCATAGCTTGTCATGATCCACACAATCGAAAGCCTTTGCATTGTCAATGAAGTACAGGTAAAGATCTTTCTGGTATTCTCTGCTTTAAACCAAGGTCTCTCATCTCACATCCTCTTCTAAATTTGGCTTGAATCTCTGGAAGCTCCTGTCAATGTATGATTGCACCCATTTTTTAAAAAAGTGTTTTTATTGTGAATTATGTGTTAGTTTACATGGGTGAACATCATCTTTACATTCATCCTATCATATTTTGTTTCATTGCAATGATCACAATCCCCTGCATGCATCATCAAACAACAAAGGGTACACCCCACATGCCTGACCCTGGCCATCAGCACACAGCCCCTCTCTCTCCCAGAGTCCAGAGGCCCCAGCCACTCCTTCTGTCCTTGTCATCATCTCTGCTTCCATCCCTAGTGTCACTGCCTCTCCAGACAGGGTCTTGCACTTCGCTTTTCTCCCTTGATGGTTCCAGGTATCTCTGATCCTCGACTGCAAAATCAGCAACTCCCCTCCTTTTGTTACTGAACATTTACATTTACTTTTCACTGTCAGACCTGATAAGATTGCAGTCATTCTTATATTACCTTTAGTAAATCTTTACTCACATGGGATATATATGATATTGCCTAATGATTTTTGCATTCCATTGGGTCACGTCTCTTTGGAATAGTCATAAATGCAAATCTCTTCCAGTAAGTTGGCGTCCAAATTTCTTGACTTAGATGAGTGAGTGCCTCCAGTGCCTTATCAGTTTGTTGAAAGATTTCAATTTGAATTCCATCAATTCCTGGTGCATTGTTCTTTGCCAAAGACTTCAATGCACCTTGGACTTCTTCCTTTAGGATCATTGGCTCTTGATCATATGTTACCTCTTGAAATGATGGAACATTGAGAATTTCTTTTTGATACAATAATCCTGTGTATTTCTTCCATCTTCTTTAGATGTTTTCTGCATCATTCAA
>NW_006408734.1:2645122-2646983 GCF_000296735.1 Chrysochloris asiatica
CATCAACATTTTCTTATTTATTTGCAAGAAGACTTTCAATAGTAAATTCATTATACTTACTTGTTTGATTTTGGATCTTATTCATCTTTGTGCAACTAGTCAGTATATCCACAACATTCTGTAAGGTGTACATAACTTGTAAACAACATTCTGCAATGTTTTAAATTACTGGCTTATATTATTCAAAAGTTATAACTTTCAAATAGTAAAATGCTGCTGTTGTTGACATGGTTTAAAGCAAAATCTCCAGTTTATACTTAAGTACATAAGAATCACCTGGAAATATTGTAAAAATATAGATTCTGATTCAGTATATTTGGGATAGAAAGGTAAATTATCAGTAGTGGGTAGACCAGAATTAACTGTTTCCTTCTGAAGAATCTCTTTACTAATTCCTGTTTCTCAGTACTTTCCAAATCACAATATATGTATTAAACAGCTTAATTAATTTCTCTTACACAATTTCCTGCCAGTAGTCAAGTTCCTTACTTACCTCTTTATCTTTCAAAATAAAATTCTTGTTATTCTTTCTCTAAAGTCATTTTTCAAAAAGTAACAGGTAATATTATTTTATTTAAAAGAAGTAAAAAAATTCAAAGCATTCACTCTTACATCCAAGAGTAATCATTATCTTTAAAATTCTTTAGTATGAGACTGAAAAACGGATAATTGAGGTAAATTTGAACAAGTTGAGGTCTGCTCTATAACATCAGAAGTTGTATTGATGAAATGGCACAGATCAAGGGAAATGAAGATTTTGTTGTTGTTAAGTGCGGGCGAGTAGATTCCAACCCATAACAATCCTGTATAGGGTTTCCAAGAAGCAGCTGGTGAGCTTCAACCACTGACTTTGTAGTTCAAAGACTTTGCAGTCCTGACGCATTAGCCCACAGTGCCTTTCATAGCCTTGGAATTTGATCTTGAAAACCATTTTTAAGTAGAATTAAATATTTTCCTTTATTGAGTACCACCTTAAATTTGTTAGTAGGCTTCCTGAAGTTGTTCAGCAGGAGTTCTATAAAATGTATTTTTAAACTCATTTTTTCTTCTTTTCCTTATCTGAAAACAGCTTGAAGACACTTGCCTAGTTGGTTGTCATTTTAAGAGGGCCTTTTAGTAAACATATTCTGAGCAGGAACTCTCTGGCTCTGTAAGAGAAAGCTGGCTCTGATTTGACAAACTTTGCATTACAAATAGAGGCAGGCACATCACATGTAGAGGCTTGTGCTTTTGTTTCCCTTGACTTCCAGGAAAATGTTTTTTCCCTACAGAGGCTAACTCTCAGATACTTTCATTTTAAATAGAAATGACTTAGAGGGAACATGTGCAGTCCTTTTGGGAATGTTGACTAACCAGTAAAGAAGCATAGTTTCCCAAACTTCAAACATAATTGTGGAATTGCTTTATAGAGCAAAGACAGCAGCAGGATCAAATATTCTTAGAAAAGAAAAGCAAATACCTAATAAATGCATGAAAATGTGCGTAATATCACTAATAATAAAAGAAACACAAGTTTTTGGCAAAGCCTTTTACTGAGTGAAAGTTTATAGACAAGATCATCAGTTTTACATTCAACAAATCGTACTCTGTTTCATCTCAATGATTGCAATCCCCTCCATGCAACAATAGTTATCCCACTTCCTCTTTGTGGTTGCTATTTCCATTCCACCCACCCTCCCATCACGTCTTAATTTTGTACTCAGGTAAAAGTTACCCTTTTGATTTTGAATAATTGACTGTTACCTCATTCAGAGTGAGCGCATCTTTCCAGTGTTGTCCCCCCTATATACCTATTTGTTTGGCTGAAAGTTGGGCCATGAGGATGAGTTCCTTTCCAGACCTAGAAAGTGTCGGGGACCAT
>NW_006408734.1:2647308-2648390 GCF_000296735.1 Chrysochloris asiatica
TCTAATTTTTAGTATGTTCCAATCTTCTATTTTGTCTTCTACTGTTTGTTTATTTTTAGTAATCTTTGATAGTGTATTTATGTCATGTATTAGAACTCCTAAGTTTCTCCCTAGATTTTCATTGATGATTTTTATAGTTCTAGGGTTTATATTTAGATTTTTAATCCACATTGACTTTGAAACATAATTTAGTTTTGGAAGACTATAATTATATGGAGAAATAAATACTTTGGTGTTAAATTTCTTGTTTATAAATAAATAAATATATTTTTAGAAAATATATGCATATATATGTATATGTACTTATATGACTTTTGTAATCCAAATGTTCATTTATCAATACATGCATTTACCAATCATCTATGCAAAAACTAAAGCTGTGCTTGTTTTTCATGTATAGACAATACAGCTGAGCCTCAAATAAAAGAAATAAGCAACATGGATTTGAACTGCACTGGCTCACTTTCATGTGTGGAACTTTTTCCTGTTGCTATTTTAGGAGTTCAAGTGTTCTGAGTAATTGCTTAAAATGTCATGTGACACTAAATATTTTCCTGTGAGTAGTTATCACTTCATGGGGATGATTATTGTCACATGATGTTTTAAGAAGATAATCACAGCATTTAAGATCAGCACAGAAGAAAGCCACTTTTAAGTGGGTTCAGTGCAATTCAACCCCAAGTTGTTTGAGAGTCAACTGTAAATTATATGTGGATTTTCAAAGATAGGAGTGGTTGGCACCCCTAAATCCCACTTTGTTAAAGGGTCACTTGTGTATTACATTGTTGTTGTTGTCAAGTGCCATCGAGTCGGAACTGACTCATAGCAACCCCATGCACAGCTGAATGAAACAATGACCTATCCTGAGCCAACTTCACTACCGCTGCCACACTTGATGCCATCAATGATGCCACCTGGCTGACCCATCTCGTTGGGGGTCTTCCTCTTTTTCTCTGACCCTCCATCTTACCCAGCATGACATCCTTCGCCAGCGACTGTTCTCTCCAGACAATATGTCCAAAGTATGAGAGACGAAGCTTAGCCAACCTGGCCTCTAAGGAGCACTCTGGCTGCACTTCTTC
>NW_006408734.1:2649735-2650845 GCF_000296735.1 Chrysochloris asiatica
ACCTCTTCAATTCTTTCATTTGCTTTAGCATCTCTACACTGGAGAGCAAGTTTCAGAGTTTCTACTGACATCCATTTTGACCTTTCCCTTCTTTTTTGTCTTCTTAATGTCTTTTTGCTTTCTTCACATATGATGTTCTTTATGTCATCCCACAACTCTTCTTGTCTTGGGTCTTTAGTGTTTATTGTATCAAATCTGTTCTTCAGAAGATATCTAAATTCAGGTGGGATAAATTCAAGGTCATTTTTTGGTTCTCGTGGACTTGTTTTCATTTTCTTCAGCTTCAGTTTGAATTTGCGTATGAATAATTGATGGTCTGTTCCACAGTCTGCCCCTGTCCTTGTTTTCACTAATGATATGGAGCTTTTCCATCTTCTCTTTCCACTGATATAGTCAATTTGATTTCTATGTGTTCCCTTTGGCGAGGTCCATGTGTATAGTCATCTGTTATGCTGTCTAAAGAATGTATTTGAAATAAACAAATAATTTGTTTTGCAGAAATCTATCATTCTTTCTCTAGCATCATTTCTATCACCAAGTCCAAATTTTCCAACTATTGGTCCTTCCTCTTACCTCCCAACCTTTGCATTCCAATCACCGGTAATGAGCAATACATCTTGACTGCATGTTTGATCGATTTTAGATTGAAGAAATTGGTAGAATTCTTCTATTTCATCTTCACTGGCATTAGTGGTTGGTGCATAAATTTGAATAATAGTGGTATTAACTGGGCTTCCCTGTAGGTGCATGGATATTATCCTATCACTTATAGCATTGTACCTCATGACTGATCTGTATATGTCTTTTTGACAATGAATGCAACACCATTCCTTTTCAATTTGTCATTCCCTACATAGTAAACTGTGTGGCTGTCAGATTCAAAATGGCTAATACCAGTCCATTTCAGCTCACTAATGCCTAAGATATTGATGTTTATGCGTTCCATTTCATTTTTGACAACCTCCAATGTTTCCAGATTCATACATTGTACATTTCATGTTCCAATTTTCAGTGGATATTTACAGCTCTTTCTCTTCATTTTAAGTTGTAGCCCATTAGCAAATAAAGGGTCTGTGTGCTTTTCTCCCCCGACCTTAACTGTATTCATGT
>NW_006408734.1:2651754-2656556 GCF_000296735.1 Chrysochloris asiatica
CATGCTGCCTACATTCCAAACTTACATTATTAGTGATTGTTTGCGGTTGATTTTTCTCATTTTGAGTTGTGCCTCATCAAAAAATGTCCATAAAGCTTTGCTCCATCCTCATAATTCTTTATAGTTTTATTATTTAATTTATCCAATATTCATTGTTTTATTCTAGTATATGGGCTAAGTAATGGAAAAGTATTATTAAATAAGAGAATTATTGCTATATTCTCTCTACAGCATTCATGTTCTTAGAATTATGAAAACTATTGTGGAATTTAGCAGGGATACTACTAACTATCAGAAACAACTCATGATACAGCAGTTCTTGGGTCAGCAGTGCCTCTTCTCAACTTACCCACAGACACATATCTCTGGTCCTCAGCCTCACAACCACATGTTCTATTGGCCTCTGCCCTTTTCAAGCAAGTGTTAATTCTCTTTGAGGAGGTAACTCTTTCCCAGTCCTATTTTGAGTGACTTCCAACCTGAGGGGATCGTCTTTTGGCACTGTATCAATGTTCCACTGCTATTCATAAAATTTTCACTGTCTCACCATTCAGAAATGGTCTGCCTAATCTATCTTAGTCTGGAAGTTTTGCTGAAACCTGTCCACTATGGTGACCCTGCTGGTATTAAAAATACTGGTTTTATAGTGGGATACTGGTGTGGTAATCTATGGTAAGCACTGAACTGATAACCCAAAGATCTGCATTTCAAACCAAACAGCTGCTTCTTGGAAAATGATATACAGAGTTGTTAGGAGTCAGAACTGACTTGATGGCACTTAACTACAAAAATCAACATAATTCTGTAGGATAAGCAATGGACTGCTAACCACAAGGTTGGCAGTTTGAGCCACAGTAGTTCATCTGGAGAAAGATGAGATGCTCTGTTCTCAAAAGATTTACAGCCCCAGAATCACTATACAGGGTCACCATGAGTTGGAATCAACTAGGTGGCATTTTAAAACAACAGCATAGCTGTGAATGTTACAGAAACACACAAGTCACTACAGAGCAACAAACTGTCAGACGAGTGGTGGTTTACAATAGTAGAAGCAGTATAAATATCCATCCATATGGGATTAATTACGTAAACCCAAGAGCATCCTGCATACACAGGAGTGCTATGTAACTGTTGAAAAGGATGCTGTTCACTGTTAAGCCATTTGTTTGTAGTATAACCTTGAGAAAAATTGTCTTGCCATTTTGCACTTCATATTTCTGATATGTTAATGAGGATAACAGTTGCATCTAACACACTGATTATTTTGTACAAAGAATGAGTCCATTTATTCCAAGTATAGAAAAAAATGTTCTCACATAGTGATTATAAATGTTGTATTTTATTATCTATAATGCATTATGAAATACAACTGTATTGTGTAGTTAGTTATGTATATAAATCAGAATGCAGGACAGTAGATATTTCTATATATTTATTTATAATAACACACATCTAATGAATGTGTACAAAATGGATATACATATGTATTTATATATCTATACTCAATTTTTATTTCTACATATAAGCATATCTGAATATATATTTCCTAACTATTAAACAGTCATGACCTCTAGGGCAATTTAAGGAGAAATATGGTTTAATTTTGTATGTATTTATATATTTTATGTAGCTCTGTTTTTGATAAATTTAACATCAATGTTTTACTTTTATAAAATAGAGCAACAAAGTAATTTTTATTGTATATGCAATCTAAAAAACCAAAACATCTCCCAAAGTAAATTACTTATATAAAAAGAAAAACTTAAACTACATCTATAAAATTTGCTTAAGTAATTTAACATAAAATATTTGTGATCAGGTGTTAGTCTAGCTATGCAAGTATCATTTGTTGTTTCTGCTGTTAAATGTCATCAAGGCAGTTCTGAGTCACAGTAACCCTGTGTAGGGTTTCTGAAGAGCAGCTGGTGCATTTGAGCTGCTGACCTTGAGGTTCAAACTGACCTTGTGGTTCAGTGCTTATCCTTAAGTGCCACACCAGGACTCCATGTAAATATTGTAATTAGTATAAAATCTTTTGGTTTTCATATGCCTTAACAATTTCCATCAAGTTTATATAGGGCGGTCATTATATAATAGTTTTTGCACATTAGTTTCACGCAGTTGCACTTACTTATTGAACAATTCATTTTGGCTTTATGCTCTGTTTTTTCTATAATGTTACATAGTTTACATCAGTTTCTCTTGTTTCATTATGAGATATTTAGCTGCTAGCTTAAAGACGGCAGTTCTGACTCACTGGCTGTTCTTAGGAAAAATACATTGCAGTCTGCTACTGTAAAGATTGTTGTTGTAAGTGCTGTCAAGTCAGTTTTGATTCATAGCAACCCTGTACAGTGTTTCTGAGGAGCAGCTGGTGAGTTTGAACCACCGACCTCAGGGTGATTCAAACTGACCTTGTGGTCCAGTACCTTATAGTTTCATACCAGTTGTAAAGAGTAGAACCTTGGAAACTCTATGTGGCAGGTCTACTCTATCCCATTGGGTTGCTATCATTAGAGCTGTCTTAACAGCAGTGGAAATTTCTTTAATATAGTACTAGAGAATTTAAAAAAACCAACTATATCAACTCTTTGTTGTCTAAACTATAAGTGTTATTATTTGGACCACATTAATGACATTGATTTCAAAAGCTTAACTTTATTAAAACAAAAATTCATTTTAAGCCAATAATAGAAATTAATTTAACATATGATATACAAAACCAGGGAAGGACATCACTAAGAAAGAAAATTATATACCAATGTCCTTCATGAGCATAGACGCAAAAATTCTCAACCAAATCCTAGCCAACAGAATCCAACAGCACATCAAAAAAATAATAATACATCATGACCAAGTTGGTTTCATAAAAGGGATGCAAGGGTGGTTCAATATCAGGAAAACAATCAGCATAATCCATCATATAAATAAGAAAAAGGAAAAGAACCACATGATCATATTGATTGATGCAGAAAGGCATTTGACAAAATCCAACATCAATTCTTTATAAAAACACTCAACAAAGTAGGAATTGAAGGGAAATTCCTCAACAAATTGAGGTAATGTTTTGACTGTTGTTGTAGTTAAATGCCATTGACTCAGTTCTAACTCATAGCTACCCCAATAGGATTTCTGAGAACTGGTGGTTTTGAGCCACCAGCCTTTCAGTTAGCAGTCTATTGTTTATCCTACGGCACAACATTTTGACTTTCGTTGGTTAGTGTTGTCGAGTCAGTTCTGACTCCTAGCGTCCCTTTATAGGGTTTCTAAGGAGTGGCTGGTGGATTAGAACCATCAACCTTGTGGTTCACAGTACAGTTCTGATGATACAGAGACTCACTAGGACTCCAAGGTTGACTAGACAGTCAAAATCTTTCTCAAGTGAAAAGAATTTCCAACAGCCTGCTATTATATCAATTTTGCATTGGAAATAAGGCCTGGAACAGTGCTTTTATATATACATACATATATATAAAACAATTAATTCTAAACACAGCTTCAAGTCTGACCTTGGGGATTTTGTTCCTAGACACTGCAGATAGAAAATTCATAAAAAGAGTCCAGTGCCTAAGTCAAAATACTCTTCATTAATTTATCTTGAGTATTGTTTATGTCAATCATAACTTTTATAAAATAGTGTCTAAAAGGTTCAAGATTCAAAAGGACATCTAATGACTTTGATGGGTTATATCAATTTTATGGACACCAGAAATCTGGATTCCAGGAAAATTAAAACTATTAATCAACCATCTTCAAAATTTTCTGTTGTTGCAATGATAGCTTTAGCAAGTTCTAGAGGCACTAGTTATATTAGAACACTATTCTGGCACTGCTATAAACTTTGCTATCTGAAGATAAAGAATAAGAGAATGAGCTGAGCTAGAAGAAATTGTGACTGAAAACTGCAGAAATTTGAGAACATAAATGAATATCAGAGTTGATAAAGGCTTCAAGGAGTAAACAATTTCTGATCAGTGATCATGAAATATAATAGTTTTCCATCACATTTTAAGGATTAATAATTTTCTGTATTCTCCAACTGTCTAGCATTATAACTGCAGATCCATAATCCTATTCCTTAATAATATATATATTTAAAACTTTTTATTGTGAATTGTGGATTTATAGAGTACATACAATATTGGCCAGACAGATCCAGTTTTCTGTTCTTCTAAGCAATGGCTTTATTTTTGAGACATAATTGATAAATTCCTAAATACATAGAGCTTAGCTGATCATTGTAGGAGCTCTGGTAGCATACTGGTTAGGAACCGGACTGCGAACCAAAAGGTTAGTAGTTTGAAACTACCAGCTGCTCCGCGGGAGAAAGATGAGGCTTTCTGCTCCTATAAAGATTTACAGCCTCGGAAACCCTGTTCAGGTTCGCTATTGGTCAGAACCGACTCGACTGCACTTAAAAAAACAACAACAACAGATGATCATTGTCTTGAGCTTTGACAATTATAAAATTCCTGTAATGGTTATCCAAAATTAAAACATAGAATTTTCATGACCTTAGAATGTTCCTCATGTCCCTATCCCATTATTTCCCCTCCCTCTCACCAGAAACAACTACATTTTCATTTCTGTCATTACAGGACTTTTGTTTGTTTTCTCTTCCACTGATATACATGGAATAACAAAACATGCATTCTCTAGTATCTTTAGATACACTCTATACAACACCTATACATACATGGGCTATTCAGACATAAGTTAATTTCATTTACAAATAGTTTGTGAAGTTCATAACATCTTACTATTAATGATTTTAAAAAATATTGTTGTTGTTAGGTGCCATC
>NW_006408734.1:2657274-2657815 GCF_000296735.1 Chrysochloris asiatica
CAAATTGACTATATATGTGGAAAGAGACAGTAGAAAAGCTCCATATCATTGGTCAAAACAATGCCAGGGCAGACTGTGGAACAGACCAGACAGTTCATATGCAAGTTCAGGCTGAATCTGATGAAAATGAAAACATGTCCATGAGAGGCAAAATATGAACTTGAACATATCCCATCTGAATTTAGAGACCATCTCAAGAATAGATTTGCTGCACTAGACACTAATGAATGAAGACCAAAAGACATATGGGATGACATAAAGAGCATCATACAATAAGAAAATAAAAGGTCATTAAGACAAGAAAGAAGAAAGACCAAAATGGATGTCAAAAGGGACTCTGAAACTTGCTCTCCAGTGTAGAGATACCAAAGCAAATGGAAGAAATGAGAAGGTAAAAGAGGTGATTAGAAAATTTGAAAGGGCAGCTCGAAAAGAAAAAATCAAATATTATTATGAAATGTGCAAAGATCTGGAGTCAGAAAACCAAAAGGGAAGAACAAGCTCTCATTTTACAAGCTGAGGAATTTGGAGAAAAAAAAAA
>NW_006408734.1:2658806-2659809 GCF_000296735.1 Chrysochloris asiatica
GATCCAAGAAGAATGAAGTCCTTGACAACTTCAATCTTTTCTCCATAGATAAGAATGTTGTTTATTGGTCCAGTGGTGAGGATTTTTGTTTTCTTGACATTGAGATGCAATCCATACCAAACACTGTGTTCTTTGATCTTCATCAGAAAATGTTTCAAGTCCTCTTCACTTTCAGCAAACAAGGTTGTATCATCTGCATAGCGCAGAAGATTAACATCATACGTAAGTAAAATTTTGTTAAAGATAATTCAAAAATGGCTGAAACAGCACATTGACAAGGAACTCCCTGATGTTCAAGTCAGATTCAGACAAGGATGTGAACAGGTGAATGAGGGATATAATTACTGACATCAGAAGAATCTTGGCTGAAAGCAGAGAATACCAGAAATATGTTCGCTGTTCTTTATTGCCTATACAAATGCTTTCGATTGTGTGGATAATCACAAGCTATGGACATCATTGTGGAGAATGAATGTTCTGTAACACTTAATTGTGCTTATGAGGACAATTAAGAGACAGTTGTTTGGACTGAACAAGGAAACACTGAATGGTTTAAAATTAAAGAAAGAGTGTACCAGGTTGCATTATTTCACCATATTTAGTCAATCTGTATGCTGAGCAAGTAACCAGAAGAAAAATGTGGTATTAGGATTGGAGGAAGACACATTAACAATCTGAGCTATGCAGATGATATGACTTTGCTTGCTGAAGGTGAATAGGAGTAGTTACAATACTTACTGATGTAAGCAAAACTGTAGCTTTCAGTATGGGCTATACCTCAATGTAAAGAAAACAAAAATTGTCATCACTGGACCAATAAATAAAAAAAATCAAGATAAATGGAGAAAAGTTTGAAGTTGATAAAGACTTAATTTCTCTTGGATAAATCATCAAAACTCAGGAAAGCAGCAGTCAAGAAGGGCTGCCAAGTCTGTTTCAACTCATAGAGACCTTAGGGTTTCTGAGAATCAGCAGGTGGATTTGAACTATGACCTTGTAGTTC
>NW_006408734.1:2661205-2662901 GCF_000296735.1 Chrysochloris asiatica
CTTTTATTGTGCCTTCGTTTTTGAAGAACATTTCCACTTATTTGGGATTCTAGTTTGACAGTGTTCTTATTCTTTCAGCACTTTAACAATGCCATTCTATTTTACTTGGATCTCCATTGCTTCTGATAAGTCCGCCATTACTTTACTTTTAGGTAATGTGTTTTTTCCTCTGGGTGCTGTGAAGACTTTTTTACTGTCATTTTTGCTGATTTCCAGCAGATTGACCAAATTTGGCTTACTTTGCATTATGATACTTTTGATTTGTTTAGCTTCCTTTACCTATGGGGTTGGAATGTCAGTGTTGCACTATGAGTCTGAATTGATAAATGATAAGCACTGGACTGCTAATAAAAGCTCACTGGTTCAAACCCACCTGTTACTCCCTAGAAACCTCATAGGCTCACTATGAATTAGAAACCACTCTACGAAACCTAACAACAGCAACAGCCATCTATGTGTTGATAAGGTTTACCAATTTGTGAAAATTCTCAACTAAAACCTCTTGAATGATTTCTTCAGACTAATTTTCTTTTTCCTTACAATATGGGTATATCATTTAATATTGCTTTACTGATATCAAATGGTATATTATCACCCTAGCCCCTTTCTTTTTTCTTTTTATGTTAGTTTGGATTATTGAGAGATCTTCAAATTTACAGCTTACTTTTGCTATGATGGTTTGCTCTTAACTCCATATTCTAGTGTTGTTAAATGAAGTCAAGCTGGTTCCAAATCATAGTGATTCTGTATGGGGTTTACTAGGAACAGCTGTTGCTGTTGTTAAGTACCACAGAGTCAATTACAACTTACAGTGACCTTATACACAACAAAACAAAACACTACCTGGTCATGCACAAATCTTAAAATCGGTGTTAAACTTGAGCCCTTTGTTGCTGCCACTCTACCAATCCATCTCGTTAAGAGTCTTCCTCTTTTTTTGCTGACCTTCCACTTTACCTAGCATAATACCCTTCTCCAGGGACTGGCCCCTCCCAATAACATGTCTGAAGTATAAGAGACAAAGTCTGACCTTCATGACTTCCAAGGATCACTCTGGTTGTACTTCTTCCAACACAGATTTGTTTGTTATTCTGGCATTCTATAGTACTTTTAACATTTTGCTCCAACACCACAACTCAAATGCATCAATTTATCTATGGTCTTCTTTATTCACTGTCCAACTTTCAAAAGCTATGAGACTATTGAAAATACCATGGCTTGGATCAGGTTCACTTTAGACCTCAAACTGACATCTTTGCTATTGAGCATTTCAAATAGATCCTGTGCAGCAGATTTGCCTAATACTTCATTTGACTGCTGCTTCCATGAATGGGTGCTTATTGTAGATCAAAGCAAAAGGAAGTCTTTGATAACTATAATCTTTTCTCCATTTATTATGATGTTATTTATTGGTCTGGTGGTGAGGATATTTGTTTTGTGTACTTGAGTTGTAACCCATACCAAAGGTTGTGGTCTTTGATCTTCATCAGTATTTTAAGTCCTCTTCCTGTTCAGCAAGCAAAGTTGCAAATTTCAGGTAGTCAATTAGTATTCCTCCAATCCTGATGCTATGTTCTTCTTCATGTAATCCAGCTTCTTGGATTATTTGCTCAGCATACAGATTGAATAAATATGGGGAAAGAATATAACCCTGGCATATACCTTTCCAGATTTTAAACCATTCAATGTTCTCTCC
>NW_006408734.1:2664071-2665591 GCF_000296735.1 Chrysochloris asiatica
CAACTAATGGTTCATTCCATAGTATGTCCCTGGCTTAGTTTTGGCTGACTCTATGGAGCTTTCCCACCGTCTCTTTCCACAGATGTAGCAAATTTGATTTATGTATATTCCATCTGGTAGGTCCATATGTATAATTGCCTTTTATGTTGTTAAAAAATGTATTTGCAATGAAGAAGTCATTGGTCTTGCAAAATTCTGTCATGTGATTTCCAACAAGATTTCTATTTCCAATGCCATATTTTGAAACTACTGATCCTTCCTATTTGTTTCCAACCTTTGCATTCTAATTACCAGTAATTATCAATGCATCTTGATTGTATGCTTGGTCAATTTCAGACCAAAGAAGTTGTTAGAATGCTTTAATTTCATCATCACTGGCTTTAGTGTTTGGCAATGAAATGTAAATAACAGTAGTATTAGTTGGTCTTTCTTTTACAAAAATGGTTATTAGTCTATCACAGACAGCATTATACTTCAAGATAAATCTTGAAATGTTCTTTTTGATGATGAATGTCTCACTATTCTTCTTCAATTTGTCACTTCTGGCATAGTAAAACATTTGATTATCAGATAGAAATTGGCCATTTCAGCTCTCTCATACATAGAGTATCAAAGGTTAGCCATTCCATTTCATTTCTGACAACTTCCAGTGTTCCTAGATTTACACATCATTCATTCCATATTCCAATAATTAATGGTTGTTTGTATCTGTTCCCCATGGGGAAACAAAAATAGTGAAGGCTTTATTCCATCTTGTCATCAAGGTCAACAGCTCTTCCCCAGTCATATTTTGTTTGTCTTCCAACCTGAGGGGCTCATCTTCCAGCACTGTATCTGACAATATCCCCATGCTATTCATCATATTTCTATATCCAATATTCTGATGCTATCTGACAATGTTTCACTGTTATACATAAAATTTTCAGTGGCAGAACACTCGGAGAAGTCCACTTTTCCTTCTTCTGTGTTAGTCTGGAAGTTCAGCTGAAACCTGTCTACCATTAGTGACCCTGTGGACATTCAAAATACTAGAGACATAGCTTCCAACATCATAGCAACATGAAAGCCACCATAGTGCAACAATCTTTTGGTTAGCAATCTGGTGCTAATAATACAATCCCAAATCATAAAGGGAAGATATTCCTGATTTTATTTGTATACTACTCTTTGGACGGTTCATCTTACTATAGTGGCTTCAGTGTTGCTGTGATGCTAGAAAATATGCTACTGGTATTTATGATGCCAGCATAGTCACCTGTGGTGAAATGTTCTTAGCAGAATTTCAACACTAATACAAACTGGAATGAATGAGAGGTCAACCATTTCTGAATGGTAGTTTTAAAAAATCTTACGAATGGCAGTGAAACATTATCAGAGCTAGTGTTGGAAGATGAGCATCTCAGGTTGGAAAGCACTCTAAATAAAACTGGGGAATAATTACCTACTCATAGTAGAATTGACCACAATGGCATGAATGGAATAAAGCTTTTAATACCTTCATTTGCTAATGGGGGTTCAAC
>NW_006408734.1:2667846-2668864 GCF_000296735.1 Chrysochloris asiatica
TATCATATAATCAGGAACTAATGGTATTAAAGAAAGAAATCCAAGCTGCACAGAAGATGTAAGTGAAACACAAGCCTGCAGGAGCTGATAAAATAAAAACTGAAATATTTCAATCAACTGATGCAGTGCTGGATATGCACACTTATCTATGTCAAGAAATTTGGAATACAGCTACCTGGCCCATTAATTGGAAAACATCCATATATATGCCCATTTCAAAGAAAAGTAAACCAATGTAAAGAAGGTAGAAATCATTGAATGATGTCATGAACATCATATGCATGTAAAATTTTGCTGAAGAATTTCAAGCTGACTTCATAAGAGGACATGATAATAGGGATATTGTTACTGATGTCAGGTAGATCTTGACTAAAAGCAAAAACTACCATAAAAATGTTTATTAGTGCTTTATTGACTATGGAAAAGGCATTCTACTGTGTGGATCATAAGAAATTACGGATAACATTGCTATGAATAGATATTCCAGAACACTTAGTTGGGCTCATCAGGAACCTGTACAAAGACCAAGAGGCAGCTGTTTGAACAGAACAGGGGTATACTGAGTGGTTTTAAATCAGGAAAGGTGTGTGTCAGGGTTGTAAACTTTCATCATATGTATTTAGCATATATGCTAAGCAAATCATTCCATAAATTGGATTATATGAAGAATATGACATCAGGATTTGAGTAAGACTCATTAACAACATGTGATATGAGCATTACACAATCTTGCTTGTTGAAAGTGATGAGGACATAAAATACTGATGAATATCAAAGACTACGGTCTTTGGTATGGATTGCACCTAAATGTAAAGAAAACAGAAATGCTCACAACTGGACCAATAAATAACATCATGATAAATGGAGAAAGATTGAAGTTATTGAAGACTTCATTTTGCTTGGATCCATAATTAACTCATGGAAACAGCAGTCAAGAAATCATATGATGTGTTTTTTGGCATATTATTGTTGATGAAGAATATAATTTCTGATGTCTGATGGGCCTTGGTTGAAAGCA
>NW_006408734.1:2669824-2678419 GCF_000296735.1 Chrysochloris asiatica
ACATGCCCAGGCATGTTTCATTTTGTTGTGCATAAGGTTGCTATAAGTCAGAACAGATTTGACAGCATCTAAGAATAATTGCATTGTGCAGACCTTCTACAAAACACCTCTAAAATATTAAAGAGCAATGGTATCACTTAGAAAACTAAGGTGCACTTGACAGAAGCCATGATATTTTCAATCGCCACAAATGCATGTGAAAGTTGGACAATGAATAAAGCAGACAAGAGAAGAACAGATGTATTTGAATTATGGAGGCAAATATTCAAATTTCCAGGGACTACCAAATTAACTAATTAATCTGTCTTGAAAGAAGTGGAGCTGTAATGTTTCTTTGAAAAGAGAATAGCGAGAGGTATCTCTAGTTTTTTTAGTATGTTTTCAGGAAGTGTCAGTTTCTGGAAAAGGATACCATTCTTGGTAAAGCGGAAGTTAGGTAAAAAGAGAATGAGACCTAATGAGATGGACTGATACAATGGCATCTACAATGAGCTCAAACACAACAACAATTGTGAGGATGGCACAAGATAGGGCAGTGTTTTGCTCTGTTGGAACTGACCTGACAGCACCTAACAACAACACTTTCACATTTGTAGGTTTTCTATTTTGTTTGTTTTTAACTTTCCACTTCTCTGCTCAAATTTCCCATTTCTTCATGCTTACTGTCCATCTCTTTCACTAAGCAAGTTTCTCTAAGGTATCTTAGAATTCCCTTCTGGTAATTCCAGCATTACGAATAACTCTAGTTTTGTTTCTATTGATTACTTCCTGTCCTCACCAAAGGCCACATCTCTTGCTTCTTTATATGTCTTACTTTTAAAAACTGATAGGCATTTTATGTGAGACAGGGATGCAGACCAAAGTAAATTTTATTTACCTCCAGAAGAGGACCACTTTTCTTCTCTCCATGATTATTGATGAGGGTTAAAACAACCTATTCTATATTTAGCTCTGTCAAATCAAAAATGTTTTGAGGAATTGATTTAAAATCCTTCCCTTAGCAGGACTTCAGATGTAACCATTGGTAAGAATCTAGTAATCTCTTTTACAGTTATGCTTAGCTTCCAGCTTTCTGAGTCCTTTGGGAATTTTCTTAGCTATCTAATTTTGATCTTTAGGAAATCTCTATATGTCCTGCAGTCTAGTCCTTTAACTTTGGAGACTTGCTGTAAAATGATTGAGGAAGAGCTAGAATTCCTCAGAGAGATTTTTCTCACTTCTCTTGTGCTATCCTCAGCTTTTGGCATGCTGCAGCAAAGCAAACAGCAAAAGCCCCAAACACCTTTGTTCACTGTCTCACTGGATCCAGCTTTTGGTGTATATATTCGTTGCCTTTGGAAAAGGCCTAATGCACCTTAGGACATCTTTATTGTACCATATATGATGGATGCTAAGATAGATGTTTAAGAAATTTAGTGAGTAGAATTACTTAGTGACTGAGTCTTCATGTGAATCTAATTGGTCATACAGTTTACATATTTCTGTGAACAATTCATTAAAGGTTTGGTAGGCAGATACTTTCTCCTCTCATCTGTCCCGCGGGAGCAAAGCAGCTGCCTAAGTGTTCATAACTTTTGGGTTTTAGTTCATTTTGGTATCTTTGCTGACTCAATTCTCTGATTTTTTTTTTTTTTTAACTTACATAGAGTGTTCTAATGGTTTGAAGTTTGACTAGACTGATCACTGTTTTGTAACTTTCTGCATATTCAAGTTACTGATTTTATTGTGGTGGTGATGGTAGGGTGCCATGGAGTTGTTTCCGACGCATAGTGACCCTGTATAGGGTTTCAGAAGTTGTAAATCTTTATGGGAGTAGAAACTCTCATCTTTCTCCTTTGTAATGGCTGGTAGTTTCAAACTGCTGACCTTGAGGTTAGCAGCCCAAGTCATAACCACAAAGTCCTTAATATTAAAACATTATTAGTATTGCTTTGAATTCTCAAGCACTGCAACACAATGAGATTTATAGTCAAGAAACCTCAGAGTATTTTAAGAGTAAAAGTAAAGCATTACAATTTTTATATGAATAACCTCTTCCTTTGTTCCATACCAGGTTTATTTCTTTTATACAGTATTTGCATTTGAGACTTTCAATTAATTTCTTTAGTAGTTTTCTTACGGCAACTATTCTTTGTGTATAGACTTGGGACTCTTGCTGGTCCCATATCTGGTTTTGATGGTAATTCTGTGTCCTTTAAAAATACATTTTCATCCCATGGCAATGTTATGAAGTTAGATACTCAACACAGTTTTTACTGAGAAATATTTTGTAAATTATGTTTACAGTGGTGCTGTTTATTGTTGGGCTGCTAATGAAAGTTGTGTGGTTCAAACCCACTAAACCCTCTGCAGAAGAATGATGAAGCTGTCTGTTTCCATCAAGATTTAGTCTTAGAAACCATGTATAGGATTACATTGAGAAGGAATCAAATCAATGGCAATGCATTTGGCTATGATTAATCAACACATATTTTATCAATTGTTTTTACTTGGTTTAATTGCCTTAAATCTATTTACTGAGAAAAACATCAACAAAAGTATTTTGCTCTGTTTCTGTTATAATTTTATTCTGATAATAATATTTTGTTATCCTAAAATTCATAAATCCATCAATAGTCGGTCAGTTTGTGGTGTCTTGTGTGTTGCTGTGATGCTGGAAGCAATGGCCACCAGAATTTTAAATACCAAGAGGGTTGTCCAAAGTGGACAGGTTTCAGTGGAGTGTCCAGATTTAGATAGACAAGGAAGGAGAGATAGAATACTTCTGAATGTTTAGCCACTTAAAACCTTATGAATAGCAGTGTAACATTGTCAGATTTACTACCAGAAGATGAACATATTATGAAAAGCATCAGAATATTGCCAGATACAGTGATGGGAAATGAGGACCTAAGGTTGGAAGGCACTCAAAATACGACTGGGAAAGAGCTGCTCCCTCAGAGTAGAATTGAGCATAATGACATGAATGGAGTAAAGGTTTTGGGACCTTCTTTTGCTAATGGGGCATGAATAAAAATCAGGAGAAACAGCAGTATTCATTCATTAATAATTGGAATACAGAATGTATGAGTATGAAACTAGGAAAATTTTAAGTCATCAAAAATGAAATGAAAGATATAATGATCAACACACTAAGCATTAGTGAGCTGAACTGGGCTTGTATTGACCATTTTGAATCTGACAATCATATGCCATACTATGTCAGGAAAGACACATTGAAGAGGAATCATCAAAAAGAACAAATTCAGTATCTATATTAAAGTAAAATGCTGATTCAGTGTCTATTCTGATATCTAGTTTGATGTTTTCATTCCTGTTTTTTTTTTCCTTAGTGGAGGATGATCCTGTTGTAATCCCACAACACTATCTGTTTTTCAGTCATTAGTGTCTAATACAGGGGTGGGGAACCATTATCTCACAAAATTTTTAACATTATTAGCAGGCCATACAAAATAATCAACTTAAACATTCGCCTGTTATATTTGGTCAAACATTTAAAGAACTCATCATTAATCTGATGGATATAACTAAGGTTGCCTTGGCAGAGGTACACCAAATTATTTCATGGACCTTAGAAGGCCCATGGGCTGGACATTCATCCACCCCTGGTCTAATGCATAGAATCTATTCTTGAGATGGTCACTAAATGCAGGTGGGATATACTGAAGATAATATTATGGCTTTTGCAGACTTGTTTTAATTTTTTATAGTTTCTCCCCTAACTTGCAAATGAACAGCTGATGGTCTGTTCCAGTCTCCTCCGACCTTGTTTTGGTTAATATTAATGAGCTTTTCCATCATCTCTTCTCCCAGATATAGTCAATTTCATGACTTTGTACTCCAACTGGTGAGGTCCATGTGTATAGTTGATTATTATGTTGCTCATGAAATAAATATTTTTTTATGGATTTGCAGTGAATAAGTCATTGAACTTGAAAAATTCTATCATGTGATCACAATCATCATTTCTACCACCAAGGTCATATTTTCCAAATACTTATCCTTCCTCTTTATTTCCAACTTTCACATTTCAATCACCAGTAATTATCAATGCATCTTTATTTCAATTTTCATTAATTTCAGCCTGAAGTTGTTGTTGGTGATTTTGTGTCATTGAGTTGGTTCTATTACACAGCAACACTGTATAGAGTTTTCGAGATTGTAAATCCATATGGGAGTCCTGGTGTGGTGCTGAAGGATAAGCACTGAACTGCAAAGTCTGTTTGAACCGCAACATCAGAATTTCAAACTCACTAGCTGTTCCTTGTGGTTCAAATACAACATGTGGTCTTCTGGTTCTTCCATGTAGTTGTATGGATTGCAGCCAATGCCAGACAGCTTTGTTTTTCAAGATTTTCTGTTCCTACCATCTTCTTTTGATGCTTCTTGAATCATTAAATATTTTGAAGAATTCAAGTTCTTACACTTCAAAATTGGAGGATGCATATAGAAACATTGCATAGTATAAAGAGAGGTTTGACTTTTTCTTCAATTGACTCAGCTTAAAATGTGGATCCTATTCTTCCCTTTTGGTTTTCTAACTCCAGGTTTTTGCACATTGCATTATAATAGTTTCCCTTTTCTTCTTGAGATGACATTTGAAAGCTCTGTTCAGGTCTTTAACTTCCTCATGTTTGTAATTGCTTTACATTTTGTACACTCAAAAGCAAGGTCCAGTGTCTCTTCTGACATTCATTTTGGTCTTTTATTTCTTTCCTGTCTTTTTAATGACTTTTGGTTTTCTACAAGGATCTCTGGTAGTGTAGTGATTACGAATCGGGCTGCGAACCTTACGGTCAGCAGTTCGAAACTGCCAGCGATTCTGCGGGAGAAAGATGAGGCTTTCTGCTTTCATAAAGATTTACAGCCTCGGAGACCCTGTTACAGGGTTGCTATGAGTCGGAACTGACTCCACGGCACATCACAACAACAACAACAACATGGATGATGGCATTGATGTAATCCCACAATGCTATTTGTTTTCTTTCATTAGTGCATAATGCAAGGGTGGGAAACCATTTCTCTGCCAAAATTTTAACGTCATTCACAGGCCATACAAAGTTATCAACTTAAAAATTAGCCTGCTATATTTGATAAAACATTTAATGAACTCACTCCAAACCATGGCATTTTCAGTAACCTTATTTACATGCAAAAGCTGAACAGTAAATAAGGAAGACAATAGAAGAATTGATGCATTTGAGTTATGGTGTTGGTGGAGAATATTGAAGTGCCTTGGGTTGCCAAAAGAAGCAATAGATCTGTGTTGGAAGAATTGCAGCCAGAGTGCTCTTTGGAGACCAGGATGGCCAAACTTCGTCTCTCATACTTCAGACGTATTGTCAGGAGGGACCAGTTGCTGGAGAAGAATATCATGTTTGGTAAGGTGGAGGGTCAGAAAAAAAGAGGAAGACCCCCACTGAGATGGATTGGCATTGTCAGCATCAATAGGCTCAAGCATTGCAACAATTGTGAGGTTGGCCCAGAACTGGCCAGTGTTTCGTTCTGTTGTACATAGGGTCACTATGAGTCAGAACTGACTCAATGGCACCTAACAGCAACAATACCACTGATTCTTTGATTATTTATAGATTAAGATATTTCTTAAATATTTTTGAGGTGATTCAATATCAGATTAAAAACTGCGAGTACTATTTTTCCATCATTGAATATAAATTATGCTTAGAATTGCCATGTTGAATTTGAAAACATGAAATATTTGTTTGACTATACTCTAGCCTTTGGAAAATCTAGATTCTAAAATATGTCAACAGGATTTGAAGATGAAAGTGCACAATGTAAGTGTATCAAATCAAACCAAATCCATTGCTATCAAGTAGATTACAACTCATAGCAGTCCTATAGGACACAGTACAACTACCCTGTATGTTTCCAAGGCTGCAGTCTCTATGGGAGCACTGTGGCTCTATAAAGTACTGGATTGTGAACCATAAGGTTAGTGGTTCAAATGTACCAACTGCTCTGCTGGAGAAAGCTTCTGTTCTTGCAAAGATACACAGCCTTTGAAGCCATATAGAGTTACTAGGGGTAGTAACCAACTGATGGCACTTAACCACAATGACAACAGTCTTTATGGAAGCACAATGACATGCCATTTTCCTGCAGAGAGGCTGGTGGGTTTGAACCACTTACTTTTAGATTAGCAGCTAACCAATTACCACTGAACCACCAAGACTCTTTTATCACAAGTACATTAAGGAAAAGAAAAAAATGGAAAACAAACAAAAAACAACACTGCCATTAAGTCATTTCTAATTAATAGTGACCCTAGAGGACAAAGTAGAATTACTCTTTAAGGTTTTCTGAGACTGTAAGCTTTTAATAGGACAGTCTCATCTTTATCCCATGGAGCAACTGGTGGGTTTGAACTGTGAACTTTGTGGTTAGCATCTCAATACTTAACCACTGTGCCTCCAGCCTCCTTAACATAAGTATGTCTTTGTAGATGTTGAATGCCATCAAGTTGGTTCTGATTCATAGCGACCATGTTTCTGAGGGTATAAATTTCTCTGTGGGAGCAGAAAACTTTATTTTTCTCCTCAGAACAGCTGATGGGTTATAACCACTGGTCTATGGTTCTCAGTCCAGTGCTTATCTTACAAAGCCATCACACTCTAATAAAAGTATTGCTGTTGTTGTGTTGTTATTTGCTATCCAGTCAGTTCCTACTACTAGTGAGTGACACTGTATACAGTTTCTGAGGAGTGACTGGTGAGTTTGAGCCACCAGGCTTATGTCTAGCAGTCCAGTGCTTATTCTAAAGGGCTGAAATGGTATCTAAATATGTGGTTTTTTTTAAGTAATAAATATTAGTTTACCATTTCCTTTCTGTAAATAAGCTGTATGGGAAAACTGCCCACTTAAATTTCATTATTTAATTAGATTAAAAATTAGGTAAGTGAAATCTTATTGAATGAAATTATTTGACATTTTACTTCCTAATTAAACCCCAATTGTCTTTCATGCTGAAGAGTATTAGATATTGTTGTCAAGTGCTATGGAGTTAGTTCAGATAGAAGTAGATCCTTTATTATATAGGGAAGTATCCAAGAAAGGAAAATACAATTTACAGAAATATCTGAGGTTTTTGGCATAAACTATCAAACATTGTGCTGTTAAGGAGCAAACCGTCCCAAAGACAACAGGACTGTGGCTGTCTGCCTTTATTAATGGGCTTCACTGGTGAATCTCCAGTGATGATGGATCACTCTCATTTAAAGAATGATGTGCTGGAAAATGAATTATTTTCAAGAGTAAGAGAGTGGATTAATGTAAGTGTGTGTGGAGAAAAATTCAAAACTGTCTCATGATATATGCTGATTTTTGGGTGTTTCCCATTTGCACGGCTGTTTAAGCAAGCACTCTAAATGGAAATGCACTTGACATTTTTGCTATTGGATGTGATCAAACAACATTAGAATTTAGCTGATTTCTCATGAAATTATTAAACCAATTTTATCTTCATTCTCAATACTTGCATGGGGGAAAAGAAGAATACAAAACATAATAATAAAACAGACTCCTTAAATGAAAATCTTCCTGTGAGCAATGTAAAGAAATTGATATATCTTTTTCTTTCCCCCCCTTGCCTTCTTCTGTCACAATAATCTTTGTGTATATGTATCATCACAGGAGAATTTTCATCACATTTTTCCAGGCCTTGGTGAAGCAATTCAGGATAAATGTTCCATAGGTACCTTGAACTGAGTTATGCTTTCTATTAAAGTTTATGACACTAGAACTTGTTAATATAGAACTATTCTTGAATACTCTATAATAAATGCTTTTGGCCTTATAATACCTGGTAGTAGACAACTGAGCTTTAAATTCAGCCAGAAATGTGAACCTAACAAAATAACTATGTATGCTGCATGAGACTACCAGCCCCAGTGGTTACTATATGATCCATTGCAACAAGTTAAGGTAGTACATAATAGGAATATATGAGTGAATGTAATTATTGGATTTTTAAATAATTTTTTTACCTACAAATGTATTCCTGTTGCTTTATTGAAAAAAAAATTGAAATGGATACTGTATTAGTTATTAATGCAAAACACATTATCACAACCTTAATGATTCAAAACAACATATTTATTATCTAAAAGTATATGTTCATCAGGATTCCAAGAAGAACTTCCCTGAGAATCTTAAAAGGCTGTAATCAAGGTGTCATCCAGGGAAACAATCTCATTCAATGCTTGAATCAGGAAAATGCACTTCCAAACTCACAGATTTCTTGGCTGGATTCAGTTCCTAGTTGACATTTTCAGTTCCTTGAATGTGGATCTCTTCCAGTGGCAGTTTATTTTATGTAAACCAGCAAGGGAGGGAGCCACTAGTGAGACTTTTCCAGAATACAGAAGTTATTATCTTATGTAATATAATAATGGAAGCAATATCTCACTACTTTTGTTGTATTCTGTTGCCTAGAAGTAAGTCACAAGTATTGCCCACACTTAGAAGGAGGGGATTACAAAAGAATATGAGCACCAACAGGTCATCTTGGCATCAGTCATAGTTATGAATCCCTAAAATATTTCTCTGTCACTCATCTGTCAGTCATACTGTGGT
>NW_006408734.1:2680424-2682526 GCF_000296735.1 Chrysochloris asiatica
GGTTTTGGGTCTCTGGCAGGTTGGATACCTGTAGGCTCTGGCCTGTAATCAGCTATCCTTTTTAACTAGTGAGACATTGGCTCCAAGCAACTCTAGAAGCTTTGGCTCTCCACTCTGATTAAGAATTTTGTCTCATGCCCCTCTGTTCTTTCTTTTGCAAAACCTCTTAATTTCATAGGTCTGAAGTCATTGCATTGAATCCTGCTCAGATAGCCAACTACTTAAACCAAGTAGGGACCGCATCTGACTGCCTCTAACTCCACAAGAGGGATAAAGGACCAAACTAAAAATCATCCCAAAGCCAATTTCTATGAAGTGGAGGTCAGACATGCCTCCACCTTATATCAGTGCCTTGAAAGTCAGACTTAAAGAACCAATTTAGAACACTCATTCTTATGATTTTGTTTCTCTAGAACCCTACTCTCTTGGTATCATATGCCTTAAGTCAGGTTTTCTAGAGAAGCAAAACCAATGGAACATATATGTGTGTGTGTGTGTGTGTGTGTGTGTGTGTATATATAGTTATTGTTAAGTGTCATAGAGTCGGTTCTAACCCATAGTGACACTGTATTGGGTTTCTAAGGAGCAGCAAGTGAACATTTTGTTGAAAATAATTTTAAAAATGCTTGTAGTAGTACATTGACAAGGAGTTGCCATAAAATTAAGCCAGATTCTAAACAGGAGACATTAAACCAGGGACATCATTTCTAATGTCATATGATTCTTGGTTGAAAGCAGAAAATACCAGAAATGTGTTTACTTATGATTTATTGACTATATTTAGCCATTCAACTGTGTGGATTGTGACAAACTATGGAAAACATTGCAAATAATGGATATTTCATAACACTAATTATGCATGCGAGGAACGTATACATAGACCAAGAGAAAGTTGTTCGATCATAGCAAGGAGATCTTTCTTGAGTGATCTAAAACAGGAATACTGTATGTTAGAACTGTCATTTCACCATACTTATTCTATCTATATGCTCAGAAAATAATCTGAGAAGCTGGAGTATATGAAGAACATGGCATCAGGATTGGAGGAAGACTCATTAATAATTTGTGATATGGAACAATATCTGGAAGCATAGCAGACTTAAAATACTTACTGACTGAAGATCAAAGACCACAACCTGCAACCTTCACATCTCAATGAAAAGAAAAAAAGAAAAATCCTCACAACTGAAAGAGCATAATGACCAAAGGGGAAAAGATTGAAGTTGTCAAAGATTCATTTTGTTTGTATTCACAATCAATGATCATGGAAACAGCATTCAAGAAATTAAAACAAAAGTATACTGCATTAGGCAATGTGCTTCAAAAGACCCTTTAAAATATTAAAGAGAAAAGATGTCACTTTAGGAACTAAGGTGAGTCTGATCTAAGCTTTTGTGTTTTAAATGCCTTGTATGTATGTGAAAGTTAGGCAATGAATAAGCAAGATCATAGAAGAACTGATGCATTTGAATTATGGTGTTGGAGAATAATATTGAAAGTTCATGGACTGCTAAAAGAGCAACAAATCTTTCTTGGAAGAAATACAAGTGAATTCTCCTCCGAATCAAGTATAGTGACACTTCATCTTTTGTACTTTGGACATGTTGTCTGGTAAGATAGTTCCTGTAGAAGGACATCATGTTTAGTAAAATGAGGAACAGCAAAAAAACAGGAAGACCACCAACAAGACAGATGGACACAGTGGCCTCAAACATGGGCTCAAGCATAACAGCAATAGTGAGAACAGAGCAGGACCAGAAAGTGTTTCATTCTCTTTGCATAGAGCTGCTAAGAGTCAGAATTGACTGATCGGAACCTAACAACAACAACAAAGGATTTCCCTAAATTTTAACTCACTTATGTCTAAGTAACTTTAACTCTTACATGCCCTACATAAATATTTTTGTGAAGGAGAAATTATAACCTTGAAGAATTCTAAGTGATTTATTTATATGAACTTCAGTTTTAAAAATATGAAATAGGGAGATTATGGTTATCCTGTCTATCTCATGGATGTGTTATTAAAATCAAATTATACACTATAAAGTATTTTGGAAAAAAATTAATTATTTGCATGTATTGTATATGCTTGTTGTTGTTGT
>NW_006408734.1:2683491-2693894 GCF_000296735.1 Chrysochloris asiatica
CAATGTCGTCCATAGCTTGTCATGATCCACACAATCAAAAAGCTTTGCATAGTAAATAAAGCATAGGTAAACATCTTTCTGATATTCTCTGCTTTCAGCTAAGATCCACCAGACATCAGCAATGATATCTCTCGTTCTATGGCCTCTTATGAACCCAGCTTGAACCTCTGGAAGTTCTCTGTCAGTGTATGATTGTAGCCATTTCTGTATTACCTTTAACAAAACTTTACTTGCTTGAGATATCAAAGAGATTGTCCGATGATTTCCACATTGCATTGTATATGCTGAGTTAACCTAAATTTCCTCAGATTTCACTAATATGTAATATGTAATGATGACTTGAATTTTAGTGTTTCAAACTTACATCTCACAAGGGGTATGTGATCCCACATTACCTTCTGACATTTACCCTCTTAAAGTTTGTTAGTTTCCAAGGAATACCTCTCACATGTTCATAAACTTTCTCAGTTTATGAAAGTTTCATAAACTTTCTCAGCTTCCAAAGGCCTTCTTCAATTTCTTATGTTTTCTCCTGTCCTGCCCTCCCTCTGTGAGGTCCAGTAGAGTTTGCTAGGCTTTGGAGAAAGGTAAGGCTTTCTGCTCCATAAAGATGTATAGCTTTGTAAAGCTCTTGTAGCATAGTGATTATGAATCAGGCTGCTAACCTCAAGATCAGCAGTTCGAAACTACTAGCTGTTCTGTGGAAGAAAGATGAGGCTTTCTGTTCCTGTAAAGATGTATAGCCTCGGAAACCCTGTGCAGGGTCACTATGAGTCGGAACTGACTCCATGATGCTTAACAACTACAACCAACCTTATACAGCATCACTAGGAGTCTCACTGACTTCATGGCACACCAACACCACCACCACCATAGATAGAGACGGACAACATGTAAAATGAGGGCTGACCTCTAACCTGAGAGTTCAGATTGTGTCAATGCACTGTCCCTCCATACCCACTCCCCACTCATCTCAAGTTTGAGGCTACTGAAAAATAGGCACAAGGACTTGATAAAGATAAAATATAGCATTTATTGGATGTGAATTCAAAGACATTGCTTGGGCTTGTAACTGGAAATATATATATTTAATACTTACTGCCCCATTTCAAGTCTAGAGAAACTCAATTTAGGAAGGCAGGATATGAAGGCTGTTTACACAGATTAATTAAAGGGAAAATATTAGAATCAGAACCACTGAGTCAATGAGCAACCAATGAGTAACATGGACTATGGATGCTAGGTCCTCGTCATATCACCAATCAGTCCTCCTCTGTGGGAAGAAGGATTAAAGGAGAAGAGTAAGACTGGTGGAAGAAACTAATGGAAGTAAGAAGAAAATGAATAAAATAACTCCCACCAGCTGCTCCTTGGAAACATTATGTTGGGTCACTATGTCTTGGAACCAACTTCATGGTACTTAGGAAGAACAACAGCAACATTTTGTAAAGCACTGTGGCAGTACAGTGAGTGGTTAAGGGCTTGACTGCTAATCAAAAAGTCAACAGTTTGAACTCATCAGCCATTCTTCAGGAAAGAGATGTGACAATCTCTTTCTATATAGATTGCTATTGTTGTTAAGTCCATAAAGGTGGTTCTGACTCATAGAGACCCTGTATAGAGTTTCCAAGGAGTGGCAGTTCAAACTGACCTTGAATTTCAGTACATTAACACACAGTGCCACACCAGGACTCCCCTTAAAGACTGTTGTTGTTGTTAAGTGTCTTTGAGTCAGTTCTGACTCATAGAGACCCTGTAGAAGGTTTCCAAGGAGCGTGTAGTGAATTTGAACCAGTGACCTTATTGTTCAAACTGAACTTGTGGTCCAGTGCATTATCCTACAGTGTCATACCAGGACTCACCTATGGGCCAGTTCTTTGTCCTACAGGTCTGCTATAAACTAGAATTGACTGAACTACAATGGGTTTACTTTGGTAAACATGGATAGTGTTCTGAGGCAAACTTGTAGACAAAATAGTCTCTGCCTTTAAATGGTTACTCTATAACATGATGTTGAATAGGTTTCAATGGAACTTTAAGACTAAAATTGAGTAGTCCATATTGGTAGATTTTTGGCTGCATATTTACTTCTGAAAACTAGCCAGTGAAAATTCAATGGATCACAACAGTCCAATTCACAGCTGTTCAAGAGGATAGCACAGAACAGGACAGCATTTTATTCTGTAGGGCAAGAGGTCAGCGTAAGTTAAGAGGACAACTGGATGACAGCTAACAACAACAGGAAAGAATATACCAAAAATTGTTGTTCTTGTCCTTTTGAAGGATCTCAGTAAAGAATGGTTTGGCTTGAGTACATCTCTGCTACATATATGTCATGGTAATAAAACGTTCCTGGTAGAGATAATGATATTTATTCCCCGTGAAATAGACTGGGCCGTGACCTGGAAATGATAAGAGTAAACCAAGCACTCTGCAAAGTTACTATGACCCAGTAACAACAGAAACTCTTGGCTGACACAGCTCTATTTTTGTGGATTGTTTTTTGCAAAGTCATACACCATGGTTAATTGAAAGCCAGTGGTCACTATAAATCTGAAGATAGTGTATGACATGGTGCTATATATCAAAGATATTTTTCTTCTTTCTGTTATCTAAATTTCCAATGTCTTAATGTGATCCCCAAGAAGTTTTCGAAAATCACAAGACTGCTAAAGAAGAAAAGTATTTAAAAAAGTCTGAAGGCATTTCCAAAATATTTTCAGAGCACCAGTTTTGAAGTAGACAATGGAAAATAATGAGTGAGCCTACTTTTTAAACAATGATAGAAAATAGTTTTTTCCTCTCTCTACTATATATTCATTGAACATAAAAGTGTTTTTAAAACCTATTTGAAGAGGCAACAAATAACAACTGTCCAGGGAAGTTTTATGTCTTGTTCTCTCATCTGCCTGTGTCTTAACAAGTTCTTAGTAAAAGAAGACTTTGGGAGCTTTATTTATGGGACACTTTTCCTAACTCATTTCCATTAGGGTTATCTTAATGTTCAACTCTCTTCACTCTTGCCTTGAAAATAATATGAGTTTGTTAATGCAATAGAGTCTTGGTATGGTGCTTTAGGATAAGCACTGGACTGCTAACAGCAAAGTCTGTGGTTCAAACTCTCCAGCTGCTCCTCAGAAACCCTATAA
This sequence comes from Chrysochloris asiatica, assembly GCF_000296735.1. Taxonomy (NCBI): domain Eukaryota; kingdom Metazoa; phylum Chordata; class Mammalia; order Afrosoricida; family Chrysochloridae; genus Chrysochloris; species Chrysochloris asiatica. The sequence goes on from NW_006408734.1 coordinate 2,686,641, forward strand.
TGAGGTTAGAGTTTGATCTCCTCTGACTCACAAAGGGGAAAGAGGTGAATTACTATTAGCATCAGCCCAAGGTCAATTCCTTTGCAAGAGAGGTCAGACATGTATCCTTTCAACTTTTTTTACCAATTCTCACACTAACCCTCCCTCCTAAGGCACTCTTGACTTCTCTGAATGGTTCAATAATTTATTGCAATGGCAAGAACTCATAGATAAAACTGATGATTGTGAGCCTTATTAGAGAAGTTAACAAGTTAAAATTTAAAATCAGAAACAATCAGATTATACTTTTTTGGTCAAGACAGCATCTTTTCAACAATGCCCTCAGGCATGCCTCTTTGGCCTTATGTCCCCTTGGCCTCTGCCCAGTTCAGGAAAATGTTATAAATCTCTCTTTGCTCTGTGGATAAATGCCTGCCTTGCTAATAAGCTTTGGCTCAGAGGTTTTCAGAGGCAAAGTTGACAAACCTGTCTCCTTCAATTAAGCACCCCACTGTACTAGCAGGCCTCCTATTTAAAATCACTCAGTTTTTCTTAGTCCCTGAGTCACAAAGTCCACCATCCCATCTCCTTCTGGTCTCCTTGCCCTACTGCCTCTGCCACCACTTTTCTGCCATCTCTGTGTCACAACTGGGAATCCTGGATCAAGGGGGTTGAGAGCAGGAATCCTGGCATTTCTTTCTTGAGTATAGTGAGATCCCCTCTTTTCAACTGAGGGATGGTTCTGTTAGGGTCCGAGACCACCACCCAATAAGGAGACCAAGAAACAAAGATAATGCAAAAGCAGGCGGGCTTTATTCAAGCTAGCATGCTAGGGTCGAGTGGCGGCTGGCAGTGTAGTGTTCAGCAGTGTTACTGTAGTGTTACTGCATCAGCTCACCAAAGCTCGACCCCAAGCAGTTCACAAACCACACCTTATATAGGGTTTTGGGACACACCATGGGAGGGGGATATGCAAACTAGGATTACAACTTTTACCCAATGGAGCATTCAGAAACCTCAGGATCCAATAGATTTAAACATAACATCACATAAGTAACCTATAGTACTAAGACTTTTTCCAGTCCTGCCACCCTCATCTTATCTGTTATCTGTTCCAGCCACCTGGCCTGTGAGTCTTCAATTGTGACAGTTTTACGAATGTGCTCTTTACCCTGCATTTGTGTCTCTTAAGATATTCTGTTGGGGACTTGCCTAGCCATGCCTGGTTGTTCTTATGGCTCCGGCCTGAAGCAGGTCTCAGAGCAAGCTCTTATGCCTGAAGTGGTGATTCTTGCTCTGAGCCCTACTTTCAGCCGTCCATTTTTATTCTCACAGTTCACTTTAAGTCTATAAGCCTAACAGGGTGTCAAAACTGACCAATCCTCACATTAGGGTTTGATTGTCCTTATTTACATTGTCCTATCTGACATTCCTGGTGTGACACTGTATGATAAGCACTTGACTTCAAACCACAAGATTTGTGGTTCAAACCAGTCAGCTGCTTCTCAGAAATCCTGTTTAGGGGTGCTATGAATTAAAATAGACTCTATGGCCATTGACAACAACAACATACTAAAAGGGTGCCATGTACTTTATTTACATTTCTAGCAATCTATGTAATTTCAGTCTGAAATTGATCAAACAGATAAATATAATAAGATGCATTGATAGTTATTGGTGATTGGAATGTGAAAGCTGAAAGCAAAAAGGAAAAATCAGTCATTGGAAAATACAGCCTTGGTTATAGAAAGAATGCTGGAGATTTCATTATAGAATTTTACAACACCAAAAACTTAATCATTTCAAATACCGTTTTTAAACAACATACACATGGACCTCACCAGATGTCATATGGAAGAATCAAATTGACTATATTGTTTGGAAGGGAAGGTAGAGAAGCTCAATATCATCAACTAAAACAAGGCCGGGATCCAAGTGTAGGACAATCAATTGCTCATATGCCAGTTTAAGCTAAAGCTAAAGAAAATTAAAACAGTCCACAAGAGCCAAATATGAACTTCAATAATGTCCCACCTGATTTGGAGACCATTTTAAGAACATATTTGATACACTAGACACTAGTGACCAAAGACCAAAATAGTTGAGGAAAGACATAAAGAACACCATGCAGGGAGAAAGTAAAAGGTCATTCAAAGAGAGGGTAGAAAGAAAAGATTAAATGGATGTCATCCATTTAATGACATCTAGTCACTTTAGTTTCTAGGTCAAGGTCAAGGTTCAACCATTTTAAGTGGTAACATATGATCTAAAACTGATGGTGCTTAAAGAAAAAATCCAAGCTGCACTGAATTCTATCCACCAATTGATAGAATACAAATTGAACTCTTTCAACAAAGTGATACAGCACTAGAGCTACTCACACCTCTGTGCCAAGAAATTTGTAAGACAGCTATATGGTCAACTGATTGAAAGAGAGCCATATCTGTGCCTATTCCCAAAAGAGGAGATCCAACAGAAGGTAGAATCTTCAAACAATATCATTAATATAACATGCAAATGAAATTTTGCTAAAGATAATTTAAAAATTGTTACAACAAAGCACTGACAGGGAATGCCAGGAATTCAAACTGGAGTAAGAAGACATGGAACCAGAGGCATCATTGTTGTATCTTTCAACCAACCTGGATCTTGATTGAAAGCACAAGATACCACTATTGACTATTCAAAGGAGTTTGACTGTGTGATACATGACAAACTCTGGATAACATTGGGAATAATGGGTATTCCAAAACACTTAACTGTGTTCATGAGGTACAAATACCTGGACCAAGACACAGTAATTGAATATAACAAGGAGATACTGAATGTTTCAAAATCAGGAGAAGTGTGCACCAAGATTCTGTCCATTCACCATATATATTCAAATCTCTATGCTGAGAAGAATAATTGGAGAAGTTCTATTATATGAAGAGCATGGCATCAAGAATGGAGGAAAACTAATTACCAACCTACAATATACAGATGATACAATCTTACTTGCTGAAAGTGAAGAGGACATAAAATACTTACTGATGAAGATCAAAGAATACAGCATTCCATATGGTTTGCACCTCAATGTAATTAATAGAAAAATCCTCACAACTGGATTAATATATAACATCATAATAAATGGAGACAATATCGAACTTGTCAATGACTTCATTTTGCTTGGATCAATCATCAACCCTCATGGAAACAAAAGTTAAGAAAATCAAATGCGTATTTCACTAGGCAAATTTGTTGCACAAGATCTCTTTAAGGTGCTCAAGAGCAATGATCTTACTTTGAGGATTAAGGTGTGCCTGATACAAACCATGGTATTTTCATATCAAGTGAAAGTTGGACAATGAATAAGGAAGACCAGAGAAGAATCAAACGTTTGAGTTATGGTGTTGGAGAAGAATATCAAAAGTATGATTGACTGCCAGAAGGTCAAACAGGTCTCTGTTGAAAGAAGTATAACCAGAAAGATCCTTAGAAGCCAGGATGGTGAGACTTCATCTCTCATACTTTGGACATGTTATCAGGAGGGGCCAATCCCTAGAGAAGGACAGCATGCTTGGTAAAAGAGATGATGTGATACAATGGCAACAACAATGGGTTCAAGTATAGCAAAAATTATGAGGATGGTGCAGGACTGGGCATTGTTTCATTCTGTTGTGCATGCAGTCACTATGCATTGAAACCAACTAGAGGGCACCTAACAAGAAGAATCTAATCCCCTTGGTGGGATCTATACATCACGCATTTTCCTAATCTTGTCTAGTGATTTGTTAAGAGTTTCAAAGACTATAGCTACATGAGCCACAGAAAGTAATGACTGCATTTCAGTAAGTATAGCTAAGCCTAAGTATGTCCTAGGAAATTTGTAGTTGTTGGACTGACACAGTGGCAACAACAATGAACTGGTACACAACAATTGTGAGGATGTAGCAGAACCAAGCATTGGTTAATTCTCTTGTGCATAGAGCACTTAATAATAACAAAAACACAAATTTGTCATAGTTGAGTTATTTATTTCCCCTGTGATGTCCAATCTCATGTGTTTTGTTAGGGACTTTTACAATAACCAGGGATCTACAGAGCTGAAGGTGGAATTCGATACACTATTTTTACCTTGTGTGTGGTGCTCTTGCATTTGAGATTTAAAATGTATTATTATAGTTCAGGTGTTGACCCAATCTTCGCTAATGCAGAGGAGAGTATACATCCATGACATGAAAGGGAGCTAAAAATGTTTCCTGCTGTTCTTATAGCTCTGTCACCACTGTCTATTAGTCTTTGTAGATGAATAGTGGTTTTTATTGGCAGCTTTGCTTCATAACTCTTTGACTAAGCAGTTCCTATCTGAAAAAATTCTCAATCATCCGCCTGTCTATCACCCGTCATGTGTCCTGTTGTGTCACAAATAGACAGAAAATTGCTGAATAAAATACCTCGCTTTTAACATATAGCCAAAGCAAGAAAATAGAGGCTATTTTTACCTTTACTCAGAGCTTCTAGCAGGTTCATTCTGCCTGATCCCTTGTTGGCATTTCCACCCAAGTGTGGTGCTGTGGGCAAATGTGCTGGACTGCAAAGTCGGTTTGAACCACAAGGTCTCTAGTTCAAGCTCACCAGCTGCTCTTTGTAAACCCTATACAGGGCTGCCTTGAGTTGGAATTGACTTGACTGCACTTATCAACAACAACATACTAAATATGAATCCACATTTTAACAAGATCCCCAGTTGATTCATATGTGCACAGAAATCTTGTTTAAATATAAATTCTGATTCAGCATATCTGTATTGTGGACCGTGTAAGACTGGTCAGAGGTTCGAGGCCCTCTAGGGCCGAGTGTAACAAATGAGGCCACTGGCAGTTAATGGCAAATTGCTTTCATTTTAATATTCAGTTATATATATTAAATTAATACACGGAGCCTTTGATAATCCACAGATAAATGTGATATTTTTCCCAAAGCCGAGACTAAAGGTTGCAAGGTCAAGCCTTTCTCCAAAAGGATTAACTAAAAATATCTTAGCTACTTCTCGGTTCTTTCTTCTATAGACAAAGAACCCATCCTCCCTAATCCCTTTTCCAGGTACAGCCCATTCACCTGGGCATCTCCTGCAGAACTCTCACCTTCCCCTAACTGACCTCAGGGGCTATAGATATGTTAATTGGGCCTGAGAATCCAAGTTGCTGGCCTGGGATTCGAACCAGCAAAGTACGATGTAAAGTTACCTGAATGTCTGGAAAATTACTGATGTTAGCTGTATCCTGTTTTGGTCCCTCCCAGCTTGGTGTGAAGCTCCTTCCCTAAATAAAGCAGAGGCCCGGGCCTCCCCAAGTGTGCATTACGGGTGGGAAGGCATGCAGTAAAGATCGCAGGGCAGTGAGTTGCTGCCTTCAGAGGCCATGATGCCTGTAGTCCCAAGCCTGCCCACCAGTGATGTATCCACCCTGGCTTTGGGGTGCCTCATTGTCTCCCTTCTTCTGTTTGTCTGTGTATTCTTTCGCTATCCATATCGCCGCTGGATCTCCCCTCCTCGTGAACCAAACACTCATGAACAACACAACTATGTCGAGGTCAGACCCCAACATATCTGGTGTCGAAATGCAAATTATCAGCAAGAAGTTGCTGTTGTTGTTGTCAGGTGCTATTGAGTCAGAACTGACTCATAGCGACCCCATGCACAGCAGAACAAAACAATGTCTGATCCTGGGCCAACCTCACTACCGCTGCCACACTTGAGTCCATCAATGATGCCACCTGGTTGATCCATCTCGTTGGGGGTCTTCCTCTTTTTCTCTGACCCTCCACCTTACCCAGCATGACATCCTTCTCCAGTGACTGTTCTCTCCAATGTGTCCAAAGTAGGAGAGATGAAGCTTAGCCATCTTGGCCTCCAAGGAGCACTCTGGTTGTACTTCTTCCAAAACAGATCTATTGGTTCTTTTGGTAGTCCATGGCACTTTCAGTATTCTCCTCCAACACCACAACTCAAAGGCATCAATTCTTCTATGATGTTCCTTATTCACTGTCCAGCTTTCATTTACCTATGCTTTATTGACTACGTGGAGGCTTTCGATTGTGTGGATCATGACAAACTATGGACAACACTGAGAAATATGAGTATTCCAGAACACTTAATTGTACTTCTGAAAAATCTGTACCTGGACCAAGAGGCAGTTGTTCGAACAGAGCATGGGAACACTGAATGTTTTAAAATTGGGAAAGGTGTGTGACAGCAAGAAGTAGAACCTGCCTTTCCCTAAAACTAACATTGGTTATTCTGACTAGCCTGTATAACATATGCTGTAATAGCTAAGGATATTTTTAATTTTAGAACATGGTTATAGTTTTAATTTGCACCTGCTCCCCAAATTCTTACTGGTGAATTATGAAACAAGGAAGGTATATCCCATAGGATGAATAGGATTCTTTGAATTGAGGTCTCAGAGCATTCACTTATTTCTCTCACCTAAAGTCATGCCTTCCTACTGCTGATTAGGACAATGGTAGTGTAAGAGAGTGGGTAAAGATTAACACAACAGTCACTCATGTTGTATTGATTTGATTCAATAAATGTAAATAGGATATCAGGAGGAGATGCCCATAAAGAGAAAAAGTAGATAACCAAAAATAACCAAAAATTCTACTTGTAAAATAAAAGTTTAAAAACTTACCTAACTTTCCTGTTTTTCTATTTATAATATATATTACAAATTAAATAATTTTATGTATGGGTATACACTCTTGCAAAGCTTTATTTTCTGAAAATGATTCAAATGAAGACTAAAAGCATCAAAGTTGTAGAACTTGTGACAATAGTCAGGATATTTATGCATGGCCTCAAATAAGTTTTATATTAATTTCTTAGTCACTGCGTTCCTATTTCTAGACAGCATTCTAACAATAGCGTATAGAAACTTGCTGGATACTCTGGACAATGGACTCAGTGGACACGTCTGATTTGTCATATGCTCTGTGAGGTTTCTTTTTTTTTTTTGCTTTCCCACAATGGAGATAATACTTAAATTGTAATAGGTTTATAAATCATTGACCACTGTGAATGTTATAACTTTTCATATTTCTTTTGTTGATACTAAACTTGGGAACCCACATTTAGCATCTGAAAAAGTCTTACTATGTTTGGTTATTATTCTCACTTCAGCACAATTTTATTGTATGTGTGTATGTATTCACCCCAGCTTACTTATTAATTCATTTAATTTCATGGTATAAAGATACATTGAAATATACACACACATATGTATGTATATATAT
>NW_006408734.1:2694019-2724908 GCF_000296735.1 Chrysochloris asiatica
GTATGTTTATATATACACACACACATATTCTGTGTTACTAGAAATATGTCTTAGATTTAGACTGGAAAATAACCGATTAGCTAAAGGCTGTGTGGTATACCAATAGTTTAACTCCAATCTCCTTCCCGTTTGGATGACATCTTTGTTCCACTGCCATTGTTGGACATCTCCTGATAGATGGTGCTGGTGCTTTACTTTAGCATGCTACAAATAAATCTGGGTGGTTTTTTTTTTCAAATCTCATGGGTTTTGTTTTGTTTAATAGATTCTTTCAAAAAGATGGGATCTTGCCCTTGGTTTCTCATGAAGCCTTTTGTGAAGTTCAAGCCCAATAATCACAAACAATGTAAAAGGTAATGGTGTGTGATAAACATAGTTTGTTCTTCTCAAGATTTCAGTTACACTTCTGTTTTTATATTCAGCAAATGAGAATGCCTTAAATCGCCCGTCTGTGTATAAAATGAGAAAAAAAATAGAAAAGAATAGAAACTAACTGCAGAATGTGTGATGAAAATATAAGAGTGCAAAGTGGCATTTTTCCACGAAAGAAAAGAAATGGATTGTAATAGTTTTATTGAGAAATGCTTTCACATTACAATTGGCAACAAATATGCTTAGTACAATGTAAAAGAATGTTTCCTATAGCAATGATGTCATAATTGGTCTATGAGAAAAGGACTGTGTTGGTCTGCATGTGCCAGCCCCTTACCTTGAATTTCCACAGTGCCCCATTCCTGGTTACTCAGTGCTGCGGCGTCAGAAGCCTTCTACGTCCTCCTGTGCCTGGAATGAAGGCAACTCTGTTTAGCTTATGGCTTGATATTCAATAACTTTTCCTGACCTGATATTCTCAGATGCACTGTTGACTGCTTGGACATTTTCTGTTACTGTGTTTGCATTTAAGAGTTCTAATAGTGCTAAATAGTTGCCATGGAGTTGAATACAATGTTTGTTCAGAATGTTGTTGTTATTAAGTGCCATCGAGTTGGATCCAACCCATAGCGACCTTGTATAGGGTTTCCGAGGAACAGCTGGTGAGCTTGAACTGATGACCTTGCAGTTCAAAAGGCTTTACAGTCTGGCACATTAACCTAGAGCCCCACGCCAGGAATAGAACTTCTAAAGGGTTTTCTGTGGCTGATATTTTGTAGGTTGAAAACCAGGCCTTTCTTCTGAGATGCCTTTGGGAAGATTTGAACTTCTAACCATTCTGTCAGCAGCCCAGCATATTAACTGCTTATATCACCCAAAGATTCCTAATTAAAGTTACTACATTTTTCACTCTTGGTGTGGTGATGTAAGATAAGCACTGCACTGTGAACCACAAGGTTAGCAATTCAAACCCATCAGCTGCCCCTTAGAAATCCTATAAAGCAGGATTTCTAAGTGCTATGAGTGGGAACTGACTTTACAGCACTTTTTAAATTATTGTTATTTAATTTTTATCAGTACCATGCTTCTCTTATTTTTTATTTTTTTAATACCATGAAACTATTTAGAAATAACTGAGGCAAGAAGAGTTTCGTTAATTTAAGCTTCCCTCTAAAAAACAAAGAAAGATAAAGTGGAGAAGTGCAAGGAGAGTCATTTCCCCAGGAATTTAGAAATTAGATGTACAAGCCTATCTAATTTTAAATATTTGCTTGATGTCATCATCTGCTCAGAATGAGATTGCCAAGAGCCTGGATTACAGTTGGCTATCAGGTGTGTAGTCCTGATGTGGCTCTGTGGGTTAATGCACTGAACTGCAAAGTTGATTTGAAACCAAAGGTCAGCGATTCAAGCTTACCAGCTGCTCCACAGATACACTATACAGGGTTGCTATGCATCAGAATCAACTCGACAGCACTTAACATCAACAAATCATTTCTTCTTTTTGTAGGAACCCTGTAGTCATTTTTCTGCCCTCTGGATTTTGTTTGTTGTTGTTGTTAAGTACCCTGGAGTCGGTCCCAACTCATAGTGACCCTGCACATGGTTTCCGAGGCTGCAAATCTTTACGGGAGCAGAAAGTTTCACCTTTCTCCCGCAGAATGGCTGGTAGTTTCGAACTGCCGACCTTGTGGTTAGCAGCCCGATTCGTAACCACTATGCTTACACATACAAATTTTAGTGAAAAGTCTCTCTGCTATTTTCTGGTAATACTACATTAGAAACTGCTCAGGATATTGCGGTATCTGTTCAGTAGTACCTCTTCTCAGTTAAACAGAAAGCAGAGCTCTCTCTGATTCTCAACCTCTTAGCCATATGGCCCCTGGGTCTCCACTCTGCTCTTGCAAGTGTTACAAGCTCGTTTTTTGCTGCTAGATGCTCAAAGGGCACCCACATTTCTGGCGCACATTAGCCCACTGCCTGAAGGCATTAAGCTTTCCTTGTCTAATGAGCCAGAAAGTTTGCTGCCCTGTGTCTCCATGCCACTGCAGCTGCCACCATTCAGGGATCTTGAACTCTGCTATTGACTCTTCTTGTGGTTCTGAGATTGTTTGTTCTTGCTCCTGAGATGGTTCCTTGCTAACCTAGGAGGATGGCAAAACTAACCAATTCCCTCAGTGTTAGAGTCCTATATACCCTATTTGCATAGTCCCACCCAATCATTTGGTAGAAGTTACAAAGACCCTGGTAGAAGAGACAGAATTCATTGTACCACATCAGTGTTTCAAAAGATTACATTGTGAATAATTGTCAAAAATTTTTTAATCCAAGTTTATATTTTTGAACTTGAGTTGCCTAAGAACTTTTAATTTGGTACATTCAGTGTTGTCATAGACTGATGTACAGAGAAAAGATAGAATCTTAGCCTTCCTCATTTTTTTTTTTTTGTTTTTTCATAGCATGTTTGATTTAGCCCTTGAGTGACTGATATATGGAGAGATGATGAAAGTCAATATTTGAGCTACATGTAGCAAAGAGTACGGATATGGATTCAAGAAAATTTGGAGTTGCAATAAAGAAAGGCTTTACACTGTTTAAAATATTCTTCATCCTATAGTAGAATAGTCTATTAATGGTTTTTTCATGATAGCATAATGACTAATTATATCACTCCTCTACAGAATGACCTTTATGATAGTGAAAAGGTCACTTAGCATAACATTCAAGATTAATTATTTCTTTTCCTTTCTTTCATTATACTACTATCATGATAGTATGTCCACTTTTCCTTCTTCCCCCTGTCTTTGTTTCTTAGTGCTACTATAAAAGAAATACCACAAGTGGATGGAATTAACAAATAAAATTTTATTTTCACACAATTTAGGAGTCTAGAAGTCCTAATTCATTGTACCTGCTTTAGAAGAAAACACTCTGTATCCACTCTGGACAAAGGTCCTTTTCTCTTTTCAGCTTCTGTTCTTTGGCTTCATGGTGATCTTAATTTGGTATGGAATCTACCTTCCTCTTCTTGGTCTTTTTGTGTCTGTACCTAATCTAATCTTTATATCTTAAAATTGCTTGATTTAAGATACACCATGCACTTATATGTATGATGTTCTTGATGTTATTCCACAATTCTTCTGGTCTTTGGTCTTTAATGTTTAATGTATCAAATCTGTTCTTCAGATGATCTCTAAATTCAGGTGGGATATATTCAAGGTCATATTGTGGCTCTAGTCAACTTGTTTCATTTTCTTCAGCTTCAGTTTGAATTTTCATATGAGTAATTGATGGTCTGTTCCACAGTCTGCTCCTGGCCTTGTTTTCACTGATGATATGGAGCTTTTCTATCATCTCTGTCCACAGATGTAGTCAGTTTGATTTCTATGTATTCCATCTGGTGAGGTCCATGTGTATAGTCGTCTCTTATGATGTCTAAAGAAGGTATTTGAAATGAACAAATCTTTGGTTTTGCAGAATTCTATCATGTGTTCTCCAGCATCATTCCTATCACCAAGGCCATGTTTCCCAACTACTGATCCTTCCTCTTTGCTCCCAACCTTTGCATTCCAATCACCACTAATGATCAATGCATCTTGGTTGCATGTTTGATCAATTTCAGATTGAAGAAGTTGGTAGAATTCTTCCATTTCATCCTCGCTGGCTTTAGTGCTTGGTGCATGAATTTGAATAATAGTGGTGTTAACTGGGCTTCCCTGTAGGCACATGGATATTATCCTATCACAGACAGCATTATACCTCATGAATGATCTGGATATGTTCTTTTTGACAATGAATGTAACACCATTCCTCTTCAATTTGTCATTCCCTGCATAGTAAACCATGTGGTCATCAGATTCAAAATGGCCAACACCAGTCTACTTCAGTTCACTAATGCCTAAGATGTCAATGTTTATGTGTTCCATTTCATTTTTTTATAACATCCAATTTTCCCGGATTCATATTTCATACATTCCATGTTCCGATTTTCAATGGATGTTTATAGCTGTTTCTCTTCATTTTGAGTTGTGTCCCATCAGCAAATGAAGGTCCTGCGAGCTTTTCTCCTATGAGCTTTACTGCATTCGCATCATCACAGTCAACTCTATTTTGAGGCAGCAGCTCTTCCCCAGTCGCTATTTGAGTGCCTTCCATCCCGAGGGACTCATTATTCGGCAATATATCTGATAGTGTTTCACTACTATTCATAAGGTTTTCAGTGACTAAATATTTGGAAGTATTTCATCACTCCTTCTTCCTAGTCTGTCTTCGTCTGGAAGCACATACGAAAACTGTCCACCATGGGTGACCCTGCTGGTATTGAAAATTACTGATGGTATAGTTTTCAGAATCTCAGCAACTCATTACATCTCAATGTAAAGAAAACAAAAATCCTCACCACTGGACCAATAAACCACATTCTAATCAATGGAAAAAAGATTGAAGTTGTCAAGGACTTCATTCTTCTTGGATCAACTATCAACACTCATGGAAGCAGCAGTCAAGAAATCAAATGACATATTGCATTTGTCAAATCTGCTGCATAAGACCTTTTTAAAGTGTTGAAGAGCAAAGATGTCAGCTTGAGGACTAAGGTGCACCTGACCCAAGCCATGGTATTTTCAATAACCTCATATGTATGCAAAAACTGGAGAGTGAATAAGGAAGACCCAAGAAAAATTGATGCTTTTGAGTTATGGTGTTGGAGGAGAATATTGAAAGTGCCATGGGCTGCCAAAAGAACCAATAGGTCCATTTTGGAAGAGTATAGCCAGAGTGCTCCTTGGAGGCCAAGACGGCCAAACTTCGTCTCTCATACTTCAGGCATATTGTCAGGAAGCACCAGTTACTGGAGAAGGATATCATGTTTGGTAAAGTGGAGGGTCAGAGAAAAATAGGAAAACCCCCAACGAGATGGATTGGCCAGGTGGCGGCATCTATGGACTCAAGCATGGCAACAGAAGTGAGGTTGGCCCAGGATTGGGCAGTGTTTCGTTCTGCTCTGCATAAGGTTGCTATGAGTTAGTACCGACTTGATGGCACATAACAAAAACAAAACAACAACATGCATTTATATAACCTCATTAATGTAACAGATTACAAAGGTATTTCAAAAAGTGTTTGAAAATATTCCAATATTTTAATTCCATTTTTCATTGAACTTTTTGAAGTCTCATCTTATATTTTATAAACAGAATTCAATCAGTAATAACTCATATTAGGATTTCTCCAAGACATGGACATTTAATGCTTATATCCCCCAAACTGTCACAAATTATTTTTGCATGCCAGTACTAACATGTATTATAGACATCAAGAGTTCAATATGAGTATATTGAATGAACTCAATATGAAATGTCTTCTCTGGTTCACACATTCAAAATTATCTTTAAAATGTCATGTCTGGTCTCACAGGATGAATGAATAATACCTAAATCTAGACTCCCAGGCTACTCTTTACATATCACTAAAATCACGTTTAAACATGGTGTTTCAAATATTTATTTTTATATCTCCTTAGTCAACTAACTGACTTCCTTGTAGATTAAAATTGGTATAAATTCATTTTTATTGCTCAGAATTTAGCATTTTGTGTAAATACTGAATAAATGTTTGTGAAATGAATAAATGAGCACACTTCACAGGAGACAATGTCTGACATTTTGCTTCCCTAGGATATTTATCTTAATTTTTCTACTCAGGGTTATCTCTAAAGTCAAATGATCCTACAGGACCACACCATGAGTCCATGTAGCTGTGGTTGTTGTTAGGTGACACTGAGTCGGTTTCAACCCATAGCAACCCTATGTACAACATATACCACCTGTTCCCACTTGCCTGCCTCAAAAATACCACCTGTTCCCACTTGCCTACCTCAAAGTTACTGCTACACTTGAGCCCATTATTGCTACCACTGTGCTGTGCCAATCCATCTCCTTGGCAGTCTCCTTTTTTCTTGCTGTCCCTCCACTTTCCCAAGTAGGATGTCTTTTTCCAAGGACTTCTGACAACATGTCCAAAATATGAGAGATGAACTCTGGTCATCTTGGCTTCTCAGGAGCATTCTGGTTGTACTTTTTCCAACACAGATTTGTTTGTTCTTCTGGCAGTCCATGGTTCCTTTAATATTTTTCTCCAGTACCATAATTCAAATGCATCAAATGCATCCAAGGCATTTAATAAACATTGAACAAACAAATGTTATTAGTAAATAGATAATAGTAATTTGTGGAATATAGACTCCTTTTTTATTCCAAATTTCTTATAAATCAGAGCAAACTATTGCTGTGGGTGGTGGTTATGTGCCGTGGAGTCAGTTCTGGCTCATAGTGAACCTGTACAGAGTTTCCGAGTCTATAAATCTTTACGGGAGCAGAAAGCCTCATCTTTCTCCCACAGAACTGCTGGTAGTTTCGAACTTCTAACCTTGAGATTAGCAGCCTGACATGTAACCACTATTCTACCAGAGAGGAGAAAAACCCACATATAAGTTTAATGATACTGGGAAAAAACAAACAAGCAAACAATGAACAAACAAAATCTAAAGCAGGATAAGAAAATTGAGACTAAAGGAAATGGTTTGCACTTCTAATTGTTGTTGTCAGATGAGGTTGCTCTTATAAAATGGTGTTTGAGCAAACGTATGAAACAAACACCAGTAAGGTAAAAATATGTCACTGGGATAGCAAAGGAACTGAAATATTGCTGAAACAAAGTGAGAGAAGGAGAGATATCTGAGACATGATATCAGAGAAGTAGCCAGTAAATAATTCATGTGAGTTGTGTAGGCCAATGTAATGATTTTTTTTTTTTCTCTAAGTACATCCATTCATAAAATTTTGTTGAAGATAATTAAAAAATGGTTACTGAAGTATATTGATAAAGAGTTTGCCCATATTCAAGTTGGGTTCAGAAGAGGATGTGGAACCTGGGATATCATTGCTGAAATCAGATTGAAAGATGCTTACTTGTATGATTAATAGTGACTCTTTATAGGGTATATGAGACTGTAAATCTTTATGGAAGCAGAGATCTTCATCTTTCTCTGAAAAGTGGATGGTGGGTTTGAACTACCCACCTTGTGGTTAGAATTTAAGTGCTTATCCTACAGCACCAGGTCTCCTTGTTAACAACTATATATAAGGAAAATGCAATAATATATTTGAATGGTCATGGTGACTTGAATTAAGGTGGTAGGAGAGAAGTGAACAAGGAATTGGTTGAATTCTTCATGAACTCTGTAAACGGAATCTAAGAGATTTGCAGATGAGCTATACAAGTAATTCTAAAGTAAGTCTCAGCAGACTAGTAAAAGACCAGTGAATATTATCCTAGAAAATGGCAAAATGGGTAGTAAAATGGAGGATACACTACACATATCATAAGACTTGTTTGATTCATTGGAAGTACTTCAAAAGGACTAAAGAATAAAGTAGGAGAACAGGGAAAATAATAACTAAGAGTTCAGAGCTGAAAAGCATAAAACTTATGTAGATCCTTTGCTTTGTTATGGAGGTTTAACTTAACCTGAAGGCAGTGAGGAGTCATTCCAATATTTTGTGAGGGGATGAGACATTACCATATTTATATTTTAGGATGTACTTTCTGAGGCAGAATGAAGAACAGGTAGAAGAAAGAAGAGGGTTTAGGTTAGAGATCAGTTTGGAGGATTTTGTAGTAGTTCAGTTGTGGGATGATCACAATTAGTACTGAAAATAGAGAGAAACGTATAGATAAGATATATTTAATGGATAGAAGTGGCAGGAATTCATCATTGGTTGAGAATAAGAGTGGGAAAAGAAAGAAAGGACAACTCCAAATTTTCTGACATGGGTGATTGGGTTGAGGTGGGCCATGGAAAGACATGCCTACAAGAGTTAGCTAAAGAATATAGATCATAAACTAGAAAGTCCTGGTGGCAGAGACATGTTGTTATTGATGTTGCTATGTGTTATTGAGTCATTTCTTACCCACAGTGACCCTGGATAAGGTTTCCAAGAAGCACCTGATGAGCTTGAACCGCCAACATTTAGGTGCAAACTGACTTTGTAGTCCAGTGCATTAGCCTTCATTGCCACATAGATCAGGAATATTTCCCATGGCAAGAATATAAAGGCCCTGAGGCCTTTATGTGATGGATTTATTCAAAGACACCTCAGAAGAAAGCTCTGGTGAGTGACTTCTGAAAAATCAGCTACTGGAAATGTTATGGAGCACAGTTCCACTCTGACACATACAGGGTTGCTATGTGTCAGAATTTACTCCAAGGTAACTGTTTCATTGTTTTTGTTCCTGCTGGTTTGTTATTTAAATAAAAGCTGTAGACATGGCATTGAAAAAGTAGGTCATTGTATTATTCTCAGGTTTGGATTTGGTATAGTGGTTTTGGTGAAATACATTAGCACTTGGTGTAAGAGTTATTGCTAAGAGTGTTTTAAGTAATGCAATACTGTATTTAAGCTAGTAAAAATTGAAACCAGGAGATGACTAAGTAATTAAGAGTATCCCTTCATCCTCACAAACCCTGGGAGTAAAGTGAGAAAATGATCGTGTGACACATAGTAGGTGTTCTATAAATGCTGGTTTTATCCTTTCCTGAATATTCCGGAATATACGTAAGAATATGAGATCCATAAATTTGTTAAAATTAATGAGCTCATTGCCAGCTCTAAGCAAACTTGCCTCAAAAAGGGCACTAGAAACTGGGCAGAGGAGACTTAACAAAGGCAAGTCAATAATTCAAAGTCTGTTCCTGAACCTTAATAAACAAAAGGACTTGAGGAAATCCATAGCACAATGGCACATGATTCAGATAGCTTATCAAGAGTTCCTGAAACGCTGTATTTCTGAGCTTTCTTCAAATAGGTACTATAAATGCTAGAATTTTAAGGGAAAAAGAAGTGCTGGAAATATACTGAGTGATCTCAGAGACAAATGGAACAAACGGACTCTGTGACTGATTTCACCCTTATTCCTCTTTCAAGACAGATGCCACTAAATATGGGCTCATTCATAGTCAAAATGAACTCTTTCTATAATCATATATAAATTTCAAAATATGCCTTAATATCTTTTTCACTTTACTTTTTACACTTTCTTTTTTATTTCTTTTCCCTTTGCAGTTTTTCACAAAGCTTTGAAGACTAAGCCTTTGTTGAAAGAATCTGGATTTCAAATAATCCTTCTCTAGTCTTCTTCGCCTCAATATTACTTTCTTTTCTTCAGCTGTCCTCTCTCAGCCTCTTGATGACTTGCCTTATTTCAGTCATTGAGTCTTGCCCTTTGCACCTCTTGAGCCATCATTAGTCATTTCAAAGATTTTATATAGCAAAGATAAAGGAAACCTTTATTTGAAGGATGTAGGACTCTGCGTTTTATTTTGGCCTTGACAAATACCCATTGGTAATGAAGACTTCAAAGGGCTTTCATTAGAATCTAAGAAAGAACAGCCAGGAAAGTTAATTACCTGAAGCCAAAAATCCTATTTTCCCTTTAACAACCCAATGCTGCACTTTAAAGGCAATCAAATGGAGTGCTGTTGGCAAATAGTCAGGTTTTCTTGAAATGCTGAGTGTAATTAGACCCTCTCCTGTCTGTCATTAAAGATAAATTGTTTGTAAATGGTTAGCATTTGAATACTGTACTGTGTCTTCAACCTTTATCATAATTATATTTCCAATATTGAACAAAATATTTTAAACTGAGAAAAATGGGAACTTATTACAAGGCTAATTGCTTGATAATGAATTACTGCTGCTCTTAGAAAAAAAATTGCACTATTTATTTATTACTTTTGCCTTCATTTCCTTTAGGGGCCTTGACATTTGCAATTCAAATATACTCAGAAGAAGTGTTCTCTGAAAAGAGTCATCCATCCCATGATAGTGGCTAATTTTGTTTCTAATTGGGATTGTGAACCATTCACAGAAAAAACTCTCAACCCTGTCTAAAATCCACTGGTATGAAAGAAATCCAGATGTCATTAGGGTTGTCAATGCTCCCTGGTGAGGGATAATGATGAATAAAGCATTTTTGATTTTTAAATGATATTTCGAAATGGTGATGTCATCAACTTTCTTCTATGGTTGGTAGAAACTTACTTCACTGTATTGAAATAAATTATTTTAATACATAAGATTCAGTATGTAGACACAAAAGGGCACATGATTCTGTTTTCTGATCTTACTGTGATTTTGATTTAAAATCTTTTGAGATTAGTAAATGATTATCTTTCAAACTGCCCTTGTGTCTATTGCATCTTCCTTATTGGAGAATTCTGAGAACATTAATGTAGATATGTTACTGGTTATGAAATTTAGATTAAACTGTTTTAAAGTGGTAATCATCATAATAACTCCAAGGTTGTTGTTGTTGTTGTTGTTATGTGCTGTGGAGTCAGTTCCGACTCATAGCGACCCTGCACAGGGTTTCTGAGGCTGTAAATCTTTATGGGAGCAGAAAGCCTCATCTTTTTCCTGCAGAACAGCTGGTAGTTTTGAACTGCTGACCCTGAGGTTTGCAGCCCGATTCGAAACCACTACGCTACCAGAGCTCCTTAACTCCAAGGTAACAGATATCATATCTATTGTAGAATATCAGTAGAATCCAAATGCTTACTTTTTCCATTGCAGTCTAATAATACTTCTATTAAACAATTTTTAAAAATTATTTACATAGGAGAATAAACATTTACAACTTTGGAAACCCTATACAGGGTGACTATGAGTCAGAACTGACTCTATAGCATACAACCACAGCCACCAAAATAGTTAATTGATGCCAGAAACAGAAATCTGATCAATCTTTGCCTTAAAACCATGTTCTTTCTAATAGAATTGTTGTCAGTGCCATCGATTTGGTTCCGACTCATAACAACCTTGTATAGGATTTCCATGGTAGAGCTGGTGGGTTCCCACTGCTGACTCCCTTTCTAATTATTGTTGTTATTAAGTGCCATGGAGTCATTTCCAACTCATAGCACCCTGCGTAGGGTTTCAGAGGAGATGCTGGTGGGATTGAAGCACTGACCTAGTGGATCAAACAGATCTTGCAGTCCAGTGTTATTATATAATCATCTAAACATTTTATGCTATTATTTCTCATTCTTTTGAAAATAATATAAAAACTATATGAGAGGGCTTCAAAAGCTCATTGGAAATACCATTATCTTTCAATTTCATTTTTTCCATGAATTTTTGAAGACCCTCATATAGCTGTAACATTGGAGATTCTTGATAAACCAAGTTCAGAAAGTAAATTACCTTCCATGTTAACATAAAGAGTTATATTAATGTCATTATCAATATTTAACATGGATACCTTGAAATTAAAAAGTCTTGAGTGGGGATCTACACACTATGGGCTGATGATGGATGTTTGGTATAGTAAATAAGAATGTACTGGAGCTCAATCACACCTTTCCTTTACATTTTGTTTATGGTTTCTATCATGATACAATTGTACTGTTGATTAGTTGCAATAGATATCTTGGGCCTACAAAGTCTAAAATATTTACTATCTGACCTTGAAGAGAAAATTTGCCAACCCTGAAATCTGAAAGATTATTTAATACATTGAGAAATGGAATATACATAAATTCTTTACTATCATTTAACTCACTTCATAATGGATATGAAAGTGGACAACCATATTCTCTGCTTGCAAATAATCAAATAGGTGATGAAGGAAATATATTAACTTGTTTACTTCCAGGTTGCCAACAAGTTACTGAGCAATGATAGTGTGGTGTGGAGTGGTAGTCTGACTCATAGTGACTCTGCATAGGGTTTCTGAGGCTTTAATCTTACAGGAGCAGAAAGCCTCATCTTTCACCCATAGAACAACTGGTAATTTTGAACTTCTGATCTTGAGGTTAGCAGCACGACTTGTAACCACTACTCTGTCAGAGCTCCTTGATGATAGCCCACTGTGGTTAAGTGCCATCAAGTCAGTTCCTATCCATAGCAACCCTGTATTGTGTTTCTGAAGAGTGGCTGGTGAGCTAGAACTGCTGACCTTGCAGTTCAAACTGATTTTGTAGTCCAGCGCAATAACCCACAACGCCACACCATTACTCTATTATTATAATTATTCTTGTACTAGATGAAGCTGTTGTATGACTGTTACAGAAATTCTTTGTAATAAATGTGCATTGAATTCCAATCAAATATACAGTGCATATGTGACAAAATACTCAAAGACAATCTGTAAAACAAGATTATTTGTTAATTTCATTAGTGAAAAGTGGTATATTTTCAAGTTGCTTTATTTTCAATTTTTAATTTTAAGAGTGTCACCATCCAGTGGTTAGCTATTTTTGTTCCTATTCTGGGAGCTATCTGTTCAAATTGTACTGATCCACTTATAATTTTTCATTCCTATTGCCATTGAGTCAATTTTGACCCATAGCACCTGTACACGATAGGTCCGACTGCCAGATAGAGTTTCCTAGTCTATGATCTTTATAGAAGCCATCTGTCACATCTTTCCAAAGAGCATTTACTGAGTCAGAACTGCCACAGTTTCAGTTAGCAGCCAAGCACTTAATCATGTGTTCCCAAGGCTCCCATAATTATTCATAAACACTTTTAACAATGAATAGTCCTTTAATAGAAAGCAAATATATATATTAGATATTTATTTATTTTAAACACTCAAGCATATATAATAATTTAAACCACCAAAAGGCACATTCTACCAGCCTACCTCCTGGCTGCCAGCTCTCATTCCTTCTCTTTCCATGAATTTAGAGTCCTCAGCTGCTCCCTCTCACCATGTCCCTATCTCTGCCTCCATCTCTGGTGTCATTGCTTCTCTGGATAGGGTCCCGCATTCCTCTTGTACTCTTCTCTCTTGATGGTCCTAGGGTCCTCTGTTTCTGTACTATAAGATTGGCACTCCCCCATTTTTGTTATAAAACTTCTACCTTTACAATTGTGACAGTTGTAATTAGTCATGTTAGCATTACTCACTATTGAATCATAAGAATCTTATCCACATCTCTTTTTACCAGACCCATATAGACAAGATGAAAACTATTCAATGGGGACCCTATCTTCCCCTGCACACCCTTAAACTAAGCTACCTCTTGAAAACCTATAAGCCAGTCACTTCATGTCTTTATTGTCCCCTAATTTTAGGTAGCCAATGTCTAAGTTGCCTGTCCCTATCTACCCTGTATACAGAGGGGTTAGCCTTGATACTTGATGTAAAGACACTTTCTTTCTCAGTTGGTATTTTGAGCTACTACATCCATGAGTATAAGTCAAGTTCATCAAATTGTAATAATTTACCCTCATTTCCATTATAAAAAAATTTTTTTTTCTTCCTCTAGTTGAGTTCTGATTATCAAGCCATCAAGGCTAGGCCAAATGGGTACTACTATCTGCAAATTTGGGTGTTCTTATACATCTCCCCTCACTTCACATCAGCTGGATGCTTCACTCTCAGCTCTAGACTTCCATGGCTATGTCCTTGTCCATGGACAAAGGTGTCCCCATGTCACCACATTTTGAACAAACCAGCCTTTTCGCTTCTCACTCTCATCTCCATGTCAACAGGAGTATATGGAACGTGGTTGAACTCAGCCCATTTCTTCATTGCTGCCTTTCCTCCTCTTCCACTCACCAGTAGACCAGTGTGGTCACCAGCAAGCTTACATGACTGCTCATGTGTTCCCTTTGAGTTTAGTCTTAGTGGGGCTTTGTCCTGAAGAGACTTGATGAAAGCAAATATTTTTAATACAAATAACGTTTTTGTGTATTTTCCTTTATAATTTTTTCAATCAACTTACCTGGATTCTTAACCTATCCTTCAACTTGATGTTACCTCATTTTCTTATGATGTTAGAAGACTTGTGTCTCCCCAAAAGATATGTTGAACTCATAATTTCTATAGCTGTGGTCACGACCTTGTTTGGGATTAAAGTCTTTGAAAATGTCTCTTAGGTTAACAGTTATCTGTTAACTTACTGAAGTAGAGTAAGTCCTAATTCTACTAGGGTGAGTTGTAAATTATCTGTACTCTAGCTGTACAATTTATTTTGATCAACTTTTGGAAAAGATGAATACATCATTTTTTTGATGTAATCTCCTTACTTTCCAATACACTTTGCCCATCAGTCAACACGCTTTAGTATTCGCTTATTTAAATAAAATGAATTAGGCTGAACTGTGAGCGACTGTCTTCACTTCATCAAAGGTGAATCTTTGTCCTTGATGAACTGTTTTCAGGGGACCAAACAAGAAAAAGTCTCATGGATCAAGATCAGGGCTATAGGGAGAATGCTTTCATACCTCAAAACAACATTTTTATAGAGTATCTATAGTGTGGGAAGAGGTGTGAACACATTCATTGTCATGCAAGCTCACAATGCTTTTGTTGTTAGGTGCCATCAAGTTGTTACTGACTCATAGCGACCCTATGCACAACTGAATGAAACACTGCCCGATCCTGGGCCAACCTCACAATTGTTGCCATGCTTGAGCCCACTGATGCTGCCACTTTGCCAAACCATCTTGCTGGGAAGAAGGAGTGATGAATTACTTCAGAATATTTAGTCACTGAAAACCTTATGAATAGCAGAGAAGCAATCCCTTTGGATAGCATTTAATCTGAAGTTCAGGCTTCAGCACTTCAGTGAGCATCTCACTGTAATGAGCACTGTTGATTGTTGAACTTTTGTCCATATAGTTTCCAATATTGGTTCCTGAGAATCCCAGAAAACGCTAAGCATTAATTTTCCAGCTGATGGTTGATTTTGAACTTTTTTTGTTATCGATTGAGGATGTTACCATTCCATACTCTGCCATTTACTCTCAGGCTTGTAGTGATGAATTCATGTCTCCTTTCTGGTAAGGATTTTTTTTTAAAGAAACTTTTACCTTCCTTTAAGTATTGGTTCAAATTTTGTTTGCAGGTGTCCAAACACTTCTGTTTATGCCCTTCCGTAATTTGTTTCAGTACCCATCTTGAACAAACTTTTCAAAACCTAAGTCTGTCATGAATAATTTCATAGGCAGAGCCATGGCTGACTTGCTAATGATTAGCCACATAATCCACTGTCACTCATCTATTCAACAGAACCACTTCACTTCATGTGCATGCTCAATGTTGTCATCAGTCATGGACATAGTCAAGCATTTTAATATAAATGGAATGAGAATAATTGTTGTTGACTCACCCTTGTACATGATTGGTGTTCTTATAAAAGAGGAGATGACACAAAGAGATGGGGAATGGACACCATGTGATACTGCAACAACAAATTAAGCAACACTGGAGCTACCATAAACTTGGAGAAAGACATGAAATGTTTTTCTTTTTTCTCTCAGAGTTCTCAGAAGGAATCAATAAGGTCAGTAACCCTAATTTGGACTTCTTGTCTCCGTAACTATGAGACAATACATTTCTGTTTTTATGTGTCATCCAAATGATGATATTTTGTTAGAGCTGCCCTAGGAAACTATTACATATGAGATGCTATAGTTTGTGTTTATCCAGTTAGATCTTTCATACATAGGACAGTTTTGTAGGATTTATTAAGTGATATACTAGCTAAAAGTTTGGCTGGCAGTTCAAAACCATTCAAAGACATTTCAGAAAACAATCTTGGCAATATGCATCTGAAAGGTCATATAGCCTTGAAAACTCTATTGAGGAGTTCTATCCTGCACCCATGGGGTTATCATGAGTCAGAGCTGACTTAATGGAAATTAATAACAATAACAGAGCTAGCATACATACATGCAAATACTTTACTTTCTTCTTACCCTAGCCACTACCACCAACAAATAGTTAAACAAATGCCATTGATGAAATACTTGGTTGAGTATTGAAGGTTTTGTGGGAGCTACAAGGAGACTAAAAAGGGAAATAGAAGATTTAGGGAAGTTGTGAACAATGATATAGATAAATATGTTTCTATTAATCTTTTGCTTACTGTAATACAGATCTTTATAAGAATGATCTGATGATTTCACAAATGATATGACTCTTCTAAAAAATTGTTGTTTGTAAAATAGAACAGCAACACATAAAAGATATTATGAAAATTATTGTTTAATGCTGTTGAGTCAGTTCCGACACATAGCAACTCTGTATAGGGTTTCCAAGGAGCAACTGGTGAGCTTGAACGGTTGACTTTACTGGCTTTGCAGTCCAGTACATTAACCCACAGTGCCACACAAAGAGTCCATTAGCAGCAGTGATTTTCAGACCTCAACTTCTGTTGAAGATGAAGTAGACTATAGCAGGCTAGAAACCTTGAGATCCTTTGATTGAAACAGTGTTTTCTTTTTGTCTCTTATATTTCAGAATGAAGCCTAAGTACCTAGCAACTCAGAAGTACCTATGGTGCCTGCTCACTGTTGCCAAATAATCAGGAAAGGGATAATTTAGTAAGACAGAAAAAACTCAGAGAATTTCTTCTCTATTTCAGTTAAACAAACAAACAAAAAAAAGTCCTGTGAACCCACTCCTATTCCAGCCCAGATATCTGCCTCACAAGATTGTGATTCAGTGTCCTTGGCAGGTGTGGTATCAGCGAACATCAAACAGGGAGCTGGGGCTTTCATGTCCACAGGTCAGTAATGAGACCCAGTCCCCAGTGGGGACCATACAGGGATCCTAGGTCGTCCATCCCACCAAAAAGTAATGAGGCATCCATTCCCCTCCCTAATAGGGTGGTGTCAGAGGAGGCCTGGTGGTAAATCAGGATCATCATCCATCAGTAACAATGACATTTCCATTGTGGTGTCAGTGAAGACAGTTGTTAGAGGCAGAACTTTCACTACTACCCATCTTAGATACCCATAGAGATGCAGGGTGGATCCTGGGTTTCTACTGTCTCTGAGCAATAACATGGTACACACACTGTTCTTTTTCTGAAGGGCTGTTTAAATAAGATTCAGGGTCTCACAAGATAATCAATAATTATAATAGATTAATAATATGCAGAGTCTCACAATATAATTGTTGTGTTGGTGTTAAGTGTCATTAAATTGTTTCTGACTCATAGTGACCCTGTATAGGGTTTCCAAGGAGTGACTGATGAGCTTGATCAACCCACCTTGTGGTTTAAACCAGCCTTCCAGTCTAGTGCACTTATCCACTATGTCACACCAGAAAATATAATTATGTTGTTGTTGTTGTTGTCAGGTGCCATCAAGTCGAAACCGACTCATAGCGACCCCATGTACAAAAGAATGAAACAATGTCTGATCTTGCGCCAACCTCACTACCGCTGCCACACTTGATGCCATCAATGATGCCACCTAGCTGATCCATCTCATTGGGGGTCTTCCTCTTTTTCTCTGACCCTCCATCTTACCCAGCATGGCATCCTTCTCCAGCGACTGTTCCCTCCTGACAATATGCCCAAAGTATGAGAGACGAAGCTTAGCCATCCTGGCCTCCAAGGAGCACTCTGGCTGCACTTCTTCCAAAACAGATCTATTGGTTCTTTTGGCAGTCCATGGCACTTTCAGTATTCTCCTTCAACACCACAGCTCAAAGGCATCAACTCGTCTATGATCTTCCTTATTCACTGTCCAGCTTTCACATCCATATGAGGTTATTGAAAATACCATGGCTTGGGTCAGGCACACCTTAGTCCTCAAGCTGACATCTTTGCTCTTCAATACTTTAAAAAGTTCCTGTGCAGCAGATTTGCCCAATGCAATACGACATCTGATCGCTTGACTGCTGCTCTCATGAGTGTTGATAAGTGATCCAAGAAGAATGAAGTCCTTGACAACTTCAATCTTTTCTCTGTTGATAAGAATATTGTTTATTGGTCCAGTGGGAGGATTTTTGTTTTCCTGACATTGAGATGCAACCCATACCGAAGGCTATGATCTTTCATCTTCATCAGTAAATGTTTCAAGTCCTCTTCACTTTCAGCAACCAAGGTTGTATCATCTGCATATCACAGGTTGTTAATGAGTCTTCCTCCAATCCTGATGCCACATTTTTCTTCATAGAACCCAGCTTCTCGTATTATTTGCTCAGCATACAGGTTGAATAAGTATGGTGAAAGAACACAACCTTGTCGCACACCTTTCCCAATTTTAAAACATTCAATGTTCCCACGCTCTGTTCGAACAACTGCTTCTTGGTCCAGATACAGATTTCTCAGAAGTACAATTAAGTGTTCTGGAATACTCATACTTCACAATGTTGTCCATAGCTTGTCATGAGCTACACAATCAAAAGCCTTTGTGTACTCATAGGTAAACATCTTTCTGATATTCTCTGCTTTCAGCCAAGATCCACCGGACATCAGCAATGATAGCTCTCGTTCCATGGCCTCTTCTGAATCCAGCTTGAACCTCTGGAAGTTCTCTGTCAATGTATGATTGTAGTCATTTCTGTATTACCTTTAGCAAAACTTTACTCGCTTGAGATATCAAAGAGATTGTCCGATGATTTCCGCATTCCATTGGGTCACCTCACTTTGGAATGGGCACAAATATGGATCTCTTCCAATCAGTTGGCCAGATAGTTGTCTTCCAAATTTCTTGGCAGAGAAATATAATTATAATAGATAATAAATAATAATATGCAGATGACACTACCTTGCTTGCTGAAAGTTTAGGTTTTAATAGAAAACTCCCATACCAAACAAAGGACAAGGAAAATCTCAAACTGGATAAAATAATTAAAAGTGGATATTAGAATTATTTGACAAAATAAAAAGTCATGTTAAAAACACACCAACAAGCAATTGCAAATATACATCAAACAAATGAAACAAAACAAAAAACAAAGCAGCCATAAAATAGAGACAAATGTTTGAGTAAAGAACCAGAAAATATAAACGTCAAATGGAATGTTTAGAATTAAACAAATACACTGCATGAAATAAAAAGCTCATTGTAAGTGCTCAACAGCAAATGGGGAAGAGTAGAGATATAATCAGTTGGAAGATAGATTTAAAATGATTGTACCTGAATAATAGAGAAAGATGGGTTTAGGAAAGAATAAATGAGCAGTGTTTCAGGTGCATGCAGGACTATATATTAAAAAAATCTAACAATAACCCCATTGAAATCATTGAATAAAAAAATAAAAAAAGGATGGTGCACCTGTAAAATAACTTAAAGATGTTTGTTATTGTTCTTAAGTGCTGTCACGTTGATTTCAACTCCCTGTATATGGTTTCAGAGGAGCGGCTGTTGCATTTGAACCCCTACATTGTGGTTCAATCCCACCTTGTGGTCCTGGGCATTCGTTATTCCACATGTCACACGAGAAGTCCCACTTGAAGATATGGTGGTGGTGGTGTATGCTATGCTACCAGAGCTCCTTATACTGTCTGAAAATTCCAAGAATTTGGTAAGAAACATAAAGCTACAGATTTAAGAAACTGAATGGATTCCAGACAGGAAGGACTTGAAGAAATCCATAATAAAACCCATCATGATTAACCTTGTGAAACTAAAGGCAAAATCAAAAACAAAAAAAAATCCTAAAAAACCGTCAATATGTAGATATCAGATATCATGCTACCTATTCTAAAGATCATACACACAAAAAAATTATAAAAATCAGTCTCTCTCTCTCTCTATGTATGTATGTATATATATATATATATATATATATATATATATATATATATATATATATATATACACACACACACACACACACACACACACACACACACACACATATATATATCATCCCATTTATTTTAAATATCATTGGTAGTGTAGTGGGTTATTTGTAACAACTGCTAGCTGCAAGGTCAACAATTTGAATCCACAAGCTACTCCATGTGTAAAAGATAAGACTTTCTGCTTCCACAAAGATTTACATGAATTTAGAGATTATTTCAAGAACAAATTTAATGCATTAGACACTAGTGAGAGACCAGAAGAGTTACAGGATGACATCAAGAACATCATACAATAAGAAACCAAAAGGTCATTAAGAAGACAAGAAAGAAGGAAAGACCAAAATGGATACCAGAAGACAGTCTGAAACTTGTGTAGCCATGCTAAAGCAAATGGAAGAATTGAAAAGGTGGTGATGTAGAAAAAGCACTGGACCACAAGTTCAGTTTGAACTGCAAGGTCAGTGGTTCAAACTCACCAGCCCATTCTCAGAAATCCTAGGTAGCATCCCTGTGAGTCAGAACCAACTCCACGGCACTTACCAACAACAAAAGAGCTGGCCATAAAATATCAAAGGGTAACTCGAGAAGACAAATATTATAATGAAATCTGCAAACCCTGGAGTTAGAAAATCCAAAAGGGAAGAACATGCTCAGCATTTCTCAAGTTGAAAGAATTGAAGAAAAAAATTCAAGTCTCAACTTGGAATATTGAGGGATTCTATGGTAGTGTAGTGGTTATGAATTAGGCTGTGAACCTTCAGATTAGCAGTGTGAAACTACCAGCTATTCCACAGGAGAAGGATGAGGCTTTCTGCTCCCTTAAAGATTTACAGCCTTGGAAACCCTGTACAGGGTCTCTATGAGTCAGAACTGACTCCATGGCACACAACCAACCAACCAACCAATTATTAGAATAGAGTTCTGGTGTGCTGCTGTAGGTTAATGAGCTGGACTGCAAAGTAGGTTTGAACCACAAGATCATCAGTTAAAGCTCATCAGCTGCTCCTTGGAAACCCTATATAGGGTCATAATCTACTTGATGGCACTTAGCAACAACAACAACAAATGACTAGGATATTGAATGATGCACAAAATATCAAAAGAAGTTTAAAGGAATACAAAGTCATTGTACCAAAAAGAAATGGTTGATGTTCTATCGTTTTAAGAAGCAGTATATCCCCAAGAGCCAAGCATACTTAAGGGAAAAGTCCAAGGTGCAACAGCAAGATTTGGCCAGGAATAAGGTGTGAGAATTGATGGAATACAAATGAAAATCTTTCAAGAAATTGATGAGGCACTAGAGGTACTCACTCATCTAAGACAAGAAATTTGGAAGACAGCTTTCTAGTTAATTAATTGAAATAATGGCACATTATAAGGTATTGGCAATATTGAGGTCAATGAATTTTCTGAAACTCTTAATCTTACTCATAAAGAATATATACCAAAGGCAAGAGGCAGTTGTTTGAACAGATCAAGGGATACTGAATGGTTTAAAATGAGAAAAGGTGTGCATCAATGTTGTAATCTTTTACCATATGTATTCAATCTGTACTCTGAAAGAATAATCTAAGAAGCTAGATTATATGAAGATGTCTGTGGCATCAGGATTGGAGGAAGACACATTCATAACCTGCGAAATGAAAATGATACTACCTTGCAGGTCATTTAAATACTTATTGATGAAGATCAAAGATATGTATTGCACCTCAATGTAAAGAAAACAAAAATCTTCACCACTGGACCAAAAAATAATCTCATGATAAAAGAGAAAATATTGAAATTGTCAAAGACTTCATTTTTCTTGAATCTACCATCAACACTCATGGAAGCATCAATCAAGAATCAAACCACATATTGCATCAGGCAAATATGCAACAAAGACCTGTCTAAAGTGTTGAAGAGCAACGGTTTGAGGTGCACCTGACCCAAGCCATGCCATTTTCAATAGCTTCATATGCATGTGAAATTTGAAAAATTAATAAAGAAGACCACAGGAGAATTGATGCATTTGTAGTGTTGGAGAAGAATATTGAAGATACCATGGACTGCCAGAAGAACAAACAAATCTATGTTGAAAGAAGTACAGCCTGCCTACTCTTTAAAAGCTAGTATGGCAAGACTTCTCTCATATGATCAGGAGGGACCATTTCTGTAGAAGGACATCATGTCTGGTAAAGCGTGTTGTTTTTGTTACCTGCCATCGAATTGGTTCTGATTCATAGAATTCTGATTCATCAAATTGGTTCTGATTCAGAGCAACCCCGTATAGGATTTCTGAGGAGTAGCTGGTGAGCTTAAACTGCTGACCTTGCAGTTCACAGTGATCGTGCAGTCCAGCCCATTAACCAACAGTGCCACACTAAACTCCCATAAAGTGTAGGGTCAGTGAAAAAGAGGAAGACCCTCCAATGAAACGGATTGGCACAGTGGCAACAGCAATGGGCTCAAGTGTAATAACAATTATGAGGTTGGGGAAAGATCAGGCAGTGTTTTGGTGTTTGCATAGGGTCGTTATGAGTGGGAATTGCCTTGAAGACACATAATAACAATAACAGCATAAAAAATGTACAACCCTTGAAATCCTTTGTAGGATCTGTATGAGTCAGAACCTGCTCTACAGCACACAACCATCACCACAACATACCTATTTTATGAAAATAATTTGTATCAGAAACAATGGAGACCAGTAGAAAGTGAAAGTGGTATAATATTATTTATATGTCAAAAGAAAAGAAGTGCCAATTGAAAATCTTCTATTCAGTGAAAATGTTGTTTTAAAAAAAATACAGGGGAAATAAATCCATCTTATATAAAGGGCAATTGTGGCTCTGTAGGATAAGTACCTGCAGATAACCGCAAGTTCAGTGGTTCTAACCCACCAGCTGCTCCTCAGAAACCCTCTGAGGGTCCCTCTGAGTCAGAACCAATTCTAGGGCACTTAACAACAAGATGTTAACTTTTTATAAATAGATCTGCTTTAAGAATGACTAAAGTAAGATTTTGAAGGGAATCATGTAATATGAAAGAACAGAAAATAACTACATGATTATATGATTAAATGCAAAGGGCTTTCCTTCTTTTGAATTTTCTAAATTATGTTTGATGGTTGAAGCAAATATGATAATATTTTCTCATGTAGTTCTCAGTGTACCTAAAGAAAATATTTCTGACAATTATAAAAAGGAGAGCATAAAATGGACATAAAAGGAGGTAAAATTTTTCATACTTCATTCAAACTTGTAAAATGATATTAGTAGATTATAAAAAGTCATATATATATATATATACATATATATATACATATATATATATATCTACCTGCGGAAACCTCAAAAAAATTCTATTCAAATAAATTTACTCAAACCTTGATGTTAGCAGCCTACTGCTTAACTTACTGTGCCACTAAGACTCCTTCAAAACAGTACAGCTAAATTAAAATGAAATTTTAAAAATGTTCCCTCTGAGGGACAGAAAAAAGAAAACAAGGAGGGTAGGGGATATTTAAATATTAAAATATCCTTGATTATATTAAATGTACATTCTCAAAATATACCAATTAAAACAAAAAAGATTGACAGAGTAAATTATAACACATTATTCAGCTATATTGTATATAAGAAACTCACTTCAACTATAGCAATAGAAAAGAAGGCTTCAAAAAGTTCACAGAAAAATGGAACAAAAAGATAATGGATTTTTTTTTACAAACATTTAAAGCCCCTTTGTATATTGGTTGAAAATAAAAGGATGGTAAAAAAAGGATGTATCATACTAACATTAATCAGAGGACAGGTGTTAGTTGTCATAAGTCAGTTGCAACTTATAGTGAACCTATGAACAATTAAACTAAACAATTCCGGATCCTGTGCCATCCTCACAATTGTCTTTATGTTTGAGCACATTATTGTCACTGTATCAATCCATCTCATTAAGGGTCTACCTCTTTTTCACTGACACTCCATTTTCTAAACATAATGTCCTTCTCCAGTGACTGGTCTCTGCTGCCATGTCCAAAGTAAACGAGATAAAGTCCTGCCACTCTTGATTCTAAAGAACATTCTGCTTGTATTTCTTCTAAGACAGATCTGTTTGTTCTAACAGTCCATTGTACTTTCAATCTTCTTCTCCAACACTATAATTCAAATGCATCAATTCTCCCATGGTCTTGCTTATTCATTGTCCACCCTTCAAAGATATATTAAGTAATAGAAAATACATGGTTGTTTCATGTATGCTTTAGTTGTCAAAGTGGCATCTTTGCTCTTTAAAACTTAAAAAAAAAAAAATCTTTTTATAGCAGATTTGGCTAATGCAATACAGTAGTAGGATCTTTCATTTCTGACTGTTGCTTCCATAAGCATTGACTGTGGATCCCCCAAAAATGGAGCTTTTAACAACCTCAATCATTTCTGTGTTTATCATGATGGTATTTAGTGTCCCACTTATGAAAATTTTCATTTTCTTAATATTGAGGTGCCATCTATATTGCAGGCTCTTTCCTTCATTTTCATAAGTAAATATTTAATGTTCTTTACAAACCCAATCACCACTCTCATTTGTCAGTTTATCGTACTGTGGTAGCTTGTGACTTGCTGTGATTCTGGAAGTATTTTAAATATCAGCAGGGTCATCCATAGTGGAAAGGTTTCAGATGAGCTTCCAAATGAAGATCGAGTAGGAAGAAAGAGTGACAAACTACTTCCAAATATTTAGTCACTGAAAACCTTACGAATATTAGAGAAACACTGCCAGATATAGTGCCTGAAAATGAGCCCCTCAAGTTGGAAGGTGTCTTGGAAACCCTATTGTACAGATATTGTCCTCTGTCCTTCATGATTCTTGTGAGCCAGGATCATTTTGGTGATGGCACCACATTGTTTTTCTACAAGTTGGATTCTGAATAACATATACACAATGGAATCTTTTTTTAAAAAATTGTGTCATTTTGCCATACTTCTTCCTGTTTTAATTTTTTTGGATCATGATAACATTTGAGTATCTCTGAATTCATTTTTCTGAAAAAGAAGAGAAAAATTTAAATGTGGATGATGTTTTAATTGGTGATATAAATCAAAACTTAAAATGCCACATGGAACATTTAAATGTTTGCCTGTAACTTCTATTTGACCTCTGTAATGTTACATTTATGCTTTTAGTTTCTGAGGGTTGTGGAGGGTTTTTAACACACATCTACTTAATTAGTGTCATTTATCTTCTAGTGCACCTGGGGTCTGTTGGAAACTATTTCCAGAAATGTTATGTGTGTATGTGTGTGTGGTTTATGTGTATGTGTAAGCTTTTCCTCCTAATATACATAACTTTAAAAAGCTTGAAAGAATCCCCTTTTGGCACATTTGTGCTGGACAAATATTTTCCTTTTTAACTGATGATTTGCATGTCTAGTCCTGGGCTGCCAAAGCTTTCAGCCCTGAAACTGGTTTTAGATCATGCATAACAAGAAACCTACTCAAGTTGAGCACACATGAAGGAGCATGGCAAAAGACTCTAATCAATCACTGTGTTAGCATAGGAAATACTTACTTCCTGTGTACAGTGCAAAGACTAAAGGGACAATAATGATAATGGAAATAATCTTTAGTGGGAGCCTCTTTTTAGGCATTTTTTTTTTTTTTGCACTTTTGAAGTTTAATTTTCTTCCTCTATCTCTCTCTTTGTGTACGTCTCTCTCTCTCTGTCTCTTTTTAAGATTAGAAATGCATAGCTTAAAAATTAATACATGAGAATATAAGCATTATAAGAAAAGG
This sequence comes from Chrysochloris asiatica, assembly GCF_000296735.1. Taxonomy (NCBI): domain Eukaryota; kingdom Metazoa; phylum Chordata; class Mammalia; order Afrosoricida; family Chrysochloridae; genus Chrysochloris; species Chrysochloris asiatica. The sequence goes on from NW_006408734.1 coordinate 2,719,778, forward strand.
TTACAATTAAAATGTATTATTCTGAATTCAAATACTTTCCCCAAGAAAATATATTATAATTAGTGACAGAAGTTTCTTGAGTTTCATAAGTACAGTAAAATTAATAGTACCCTACCAATAGCTATAATTATCTCAGACTTACAATGCAAGTGACCATATAGTTTCTTCCTAAAAGTAGAAAAATTTAAGAGTGACTGTCTGAAATATGTAATTATGCCAGTCCAGTAGCTGTAAATAGAGCTGGCTCTACTCAAATCAACAGTTCTAGCCATGACCTTACAGTGCTCTGCCACTAAGAGGTAGTTCATGAATTCAGCAATGTTTGGAGAAGGTTTGGTTAATTGCTTGCTTTCCTTGTTTTCCCTTCCTTTTGTTTTTGCTTTTCCTACTGCCTGGAATGGAGTCCTGACATGACACTGTAGGATAAGCACTGGACTGCTAACTTCAAGGTTGATTATTTAAACCCACCAGTCACTCCCTGGAAACCCTATACAGAGTTATTATGGATCAGAACCCACTGGATGTCACTTAACAACAACAATAACAACACCAACAACTGCCTTGAATATGTATTCCTCAAATCTTAAATGTTAACTCTAATATCTATGTCTTAGAGTCCTTTTCTAGATAATCCTGTCTAATGTGAATAACTCAACTGTTCACATCTACTACTTTATCGTTGCAATTTCTTCTCTTTATAATTATAACCATGTTCATAATCACTATTTTACTTGTTATTATCAGTTCCAAGAGAAAAGAGACCTTCCAAATGTTTTGCAAGACTCCCAAAGCTTTAGAATGTAAAAGAATTTCTGGTTCAACCACTGAGCCCATGGACACTGACCTGCCCATTGGGGGCTGGAGCTGAGAGTGAACTGTCCAGCTGGTATGAAGTGGGGGAAAGTGTGCAAGAATGCCCAAGCTTGCTGATAGTACTGATTTGACATAGCTTGGATGGCTTGATGGTCAAAACTCTAATTGAGGAAGATAAAGAAATTTGATAGAGGAAGCAAGTATAAATTGCTACAATTTGATGAACTTGACTTGAGGAAGATAAAGAAATTTGATAGAGGAAGCAAGTATAAATTGCTACAATTTGATGTTATAGATGCAGTAGCACAAAATACCAACTAAGTGAAACAGAGGCTTCAAATAAAGGATCAAGTATATCCCCTCGATACACAGGGAAGATAGGGATGGGCAACTCAGACACTGGATACCTAAAAGGGGGGGGGGGGCAGTGTGCTATAAAGACACAAAGTAACTAGCTTACACGTTTTCAAGAGGGAGGTTAGTTTCACATCAAATGGGGAAAGGTAGAATCCCCACTGAACAGTTTCCATCTTGTCTAGATGGTCAGGTGAAGGAGATGGGGATAGGAATCTACTGGTTTAATAGTGAATAAGGAGTCCCGGTGTGGCACTGTGGGCTAATGCGCTGGACTGCAAAGTCATTTTAACCACACGGTCAGTGGTTGAAGCTCACCAGAATCTCCTTGGAAACCCTATACAGGGTCACTATGAATCAGAAATGACTCGATGGCACTGAACAACAATAATAACAACAAAGAAGTCATAGTTTGGCACTGGGGGCTAATGTGCTGGACTGCAAAGTTGACTTGAACTGCAAGATCCATGGTTCAAGCTCACCAGCTGCTTCTACGCAGGGTCACTACGGGTGTGAGCCAACTCTATAGCACTTAACAACAATTGTTATCATAAATAATTGCAATTGTCACAATTATAAAGGTAGAAGATGTGTAACAAAAAGGGGGGAGTGATTGACTTGAATTCCTGGAACAGAGGACCCTGGGACCAGCAAGAAGAAAGAGCATGGGATCCTAACCATAGAGGCAGTGACACCAGAGTTGGAGGCAGAGACAATGACATGGAGATATAGAGCATTTGAGGACTCTAGACTCATGGAAGGGGAACGGCTGTGTGCTGACGGGCAGGGGGCTGGTTTGAAAAATGTGCCCTTTGATTGTTTAAACAATTGTATATTCCTGCATGTTTTGTTTGTGTGTGTTTGTGTCAATCAAAAAGGTGATTGCGATCATTACAATGAAACAAGATGTGATTGATTGGATGCAATACTGATGTTCTGCCATGTAGGCTATTACTCAACTCACAATAAAAGCTTAAAAAAAAAAAAAAAAGAATTTCTGGTTCAATAAAAATGTGTTGAATTCATGAGTGAACAATTAACAAAATAGAATTACCAGCTTAATTTGGTGTTTCGATATGGAACTATAAATGAATAAGAAATAACTTGAACTTAATGTGTAGTTTACTTGAAGCTTCTATTGCATTATAATTTCATGGTTTGGGAAGAATGCTAAGATGTGGTTTCAGTATAACTGGATTTTAAGAAGATATTTGTATAGAAGACCAGGTTGTAATTACATGTGCAGCATCCTAATGGTTTCTATTTTCAATCTGTTTAGATTACAATTAACTTTTGGTTAGGTTCTTATTCATTTATGAAAGATGGTAATGATCACAAAAATAATATATGATGGTTCCCAAGGAATGGAGGCCTCCCACATTCATTGATGATTTTTATAATGAATTAAAATAAGTTCACATTTTTTTTTTCAGTTACACTATGGAAAAAAGTGCACTTTGGACCAAAGAAGAGATTGAACTCTGTATTTGGAAACCTCAGGATGTTTCTAAGTTAGTTTTAAATATGCAACTACAATCCTGAAATCCTTCTATCATTAACAGTTAGTGGGAGACTAATATTCCTCTCTTCTCTTCTTGGCCATGGTACATAATTAACTCTACAGAAATGTCCCTATTATCTCAATATTAATTGCATAAAATTATTTGTCAAGCACATTAAATGCCATTAAAATAAAGGAAAAATAATTTTCTGAGATGGATTGATTTTTCTAGACTTTGCCTCCTTTTTGCAATTATAGAACTTATTTAAGAAATAAACACTAATGAATACCATGCCACATATATGTTGAATAAGAAAATTACTTTCCTGCAATGGGAAATTAGTTTTTCACTGGCTATGGGATTCTTAAAACACGTATAAAATAAAAATCATTGGAAATAAATTTCATCTTTTATATGACATAATTGTCTAGCTTAATCTGAATTCAGTAAGAGCTAGGATTCTGCATAAAGAGAATAGGCAACTTAAAGGACTATTAAAGGACAATCTTTTAAAAATCTCGTATGTCCTTATACTTCTTACTTCTCAACCAACTTTTCTTTGTTCCTAAAATATTACTTTCAGTTAATACATCATCTTCAATTCATGTTTGATGAAACGCTGTTCTTACTCATTTGCACTTCCCTCCCAAGTTCTTCCTTCCCACACTTCTCTCATTGTTACATTATTAATAAAAGTATTTTAAGTTGAAAGCCTTTAGTGTGATTCCCTGGTGACATCTCTGTAAACAGCATTTTAAAGGTTATTTCTAGATATTAAATATTATTAAGTCTTTTGAGAAAGTAACAAGGATATTCACTGACACTGAATTCAGATCTTTTAACTATGATGGGATTTTCAATAATAAAAACATAATAGAAAAAAAAAATGCTTTTGATTCCTGACAATATGATTAACCAGCATGATTGCTGGCTCACTTCTTACACCTAAAGACAAAGCTAGACAAGGAAAGAGAGTGATACTGCACATTAAATAACCTAACACAAATGATGAGAAACTCCTGGGGAAAGAGAAGACAATTGAGACCCAATCTGCAATAGGGACACTGGGAACTGAGAGCAGAGGAGAATTAGATATTATAAACTGAAAAAAAGAATTATACTTCGACCTTTTACTCTCCTTCACTTTGCCTTATGGAATAATTTTACATATCTGTAACACTGTTGTTAAAAAAAGCTGGAGGCATCATAGTAGAACCACCCAGAGGTGGCAAGATAATAGCAGTACAGTGTTGAAGCCCAGCGAAAGTTGAGAGGAAATAATATATAGAACAGACAGCAAATAGAATAGTTCCTGATAATTCTCTTTTCCCTACTTTTGTTGTTGTAGTTGTTAAATGCCATCCTGTCAGTACTGCCTCATAGTGAGTGACCCTGTATAGGGCTTCCAAGGAGCAGCTGGTGAGTTTGGACCACTGAACTTGCAGTTCAAACTGATCTTGTGGTCCAGTGCTTATCCTACAGCACTTAGAGATTTCAATTGTGGGAAGTAGTTTCAGACAAAGAACAGCATCAAAGATCGAAAAAGACATACCAGGATAGCATCAGTTCAAAGAAGAGCTGTGGTATTTATTTTAAACTTAAACAAAATAGAATCTTAAGAAGAACATGGCATCAAGATCTGAGTGAGGCACATTAATAATCTGCGATATGCAGATGATACAACTTTGTTTGCTGAAAGTGAAGAGGCCTTAATATACTTACCCATGAAGATCTAAGATCAAAACCTTCAGTATGGGTTGTACCTCAATGCAAAGAAAAGAAAAAAAAAATCCTCCCTACTGGATTAATAAACATCATGATAAATGGAGAAAAGATGAATGTTGTCAAAGACCTCATTTTGCTTGGACCACTAACAAGCAGTCAAAAAATCAAGCAACATATTGCCTTAGGGAAATCTTCTGCGCAAGTCCTCTTAAAAATGTTCAGGAGCAATGATTTCAGTGAGGACTAAAGTGAGTCCGATTCAAGCCATGGTATTTTCAGTAGCCTCGTATGCAGGTAAAAATTGGGACAATGAATAAGGAAGACTGTAAAAAAAATTGCTGCATTTGAGCTATGGTGTTGGAAAATAAAATTTGAAGTACCATGGACTGTCAGATAATAAACAAATCTGTGTTGGAAGAAGTACAGCCAGAATGTTTCTTAGCAGCCAGGTTGGCTAGACTTTATCACATACACTTTGGACATTTTATCAGGGGGGAATGTTCTACAAAGGACATCATGTTTGATAAAGCAGAGGTCAGTGTGAAAAGAGGAAGACCCCCAATGAGATGTGGCAAGATGGCAACAGCAAAGGTTTCAAGCATAACATCAACTGTGAGGATGGTGCAGGACCGGTCAGTGTTTTGTTATGTTGTGCACAGGGTCACTATGAGTCGGAATCAACTATGTGTTACCTTACAATAATACCAATAATACACACACACACATATATATATATA
>NW_006408734.1:2725008-2727182 GCF_000296735.1 Chrysochloris asiatica
GCTTCCATGAGTGTTGATAGTTGATCCAAGAAGAATGAAGTTCTTGACAACTTCAATCTTTTCTCTGTTGATAAGAATGTTGTTTATTGGTCCAGTAGTGAGGATTTTTTAGTAGACTTATTCAAATTCATCATCATTAGCTTTATTGGTTGGTGAATAAATTTGAGTGATAGTGGTATTCACTGGCCTTCCTTTTTGTTGTTGTGAAGTGTCATTAAGTCAGTTCCAACTCATAGCCACCCTGTATGGGATTTTCAAGGAGCAGGTGGTCAGCTTGAAAGGCTGACCTTGCAGTTTAGTACATTACAAATTGATTATTGGTGGCTATTTTCAGCTGTTTCTTTGTAGTTTGACTTGTGCCATACTAGCAAATAAAGGTCCCCAATGATTTACTCCATCCACATCATTTGTTGAGGTCCTATGTCGGGGTCCAGCCTCAACAAGGAAGTGTGGGTGTCACAAAGAAGGGAGATCTGGCGGTGAAAGTGATAGAAAAAAAGAGGCAAAATATATACAAAAAAGACAGACACACAGATATGATGCAAGCTAGCAGGTAGGCAGATCTGCAAACATATTGCCTAACATTGCACACAGAACTCACTCTACCTCAGTCTTTTATTCTATTTTTTTTTAGGGAGGGATTTGTTACAAAGCAAAGATGTAATTCACAAAGGGAGGATGTGATTCTTTAGATAAGACAGGATACAGAACTGAAATGTGATTAATCATTCAAAACAGGACATAATGATTCACAGGAACAACTTTTAAGATATTTTCATGGTTTTCTTAACATATATATATTGGTGTGGTTAAGCAGTGTCGATTCAATCCTGACTCATTGCGACTGGTGAGTTTGAACTGCAGACTTTGGATCAAATCAACCTTAGGTCCTACGCTTATCCTAAAGCATCACACCGGGACTCTGTCTCTCTGTCTCACCCATCCCCTGCAACACCCTCATCTGTATATATGCTTACAAATGAAGAATACATGATTTGATATAGGAAATAATTAGATGATGTTATGGATTTAATTTTATCCCTCCCCAGCAAAATAGGGATTGCATTCCAGGTCTTCCTACCATAGATGTGATTTTGTTTGGATATAGAGTTGAGATCCTCATTTGGATTTTAGATTCCAGAACTTTGTGAAAATAAATTCCTATTCTTTAGCCACCATTTGTTTAATTTGTGAAACAGTGGCATTAGATAACCCAGCAGATGCATTCATGAGTTAATGCATTCATACAATAAATATTTGTTCACCTTTATCATGCTAAAAGTACACCATCAAAAAGGTTAAAAGACAGAAAAGGAAAAAGTGAATTCAAATCATACTTATAATAAGGGGCTTCTTTCTCAGTTACAAAAATAGAGATAATAATTTCTGATGGGTAAAAGTTCTGAATGGATATTTCTATAAAAAAGCTGAAATGTGTGGGCATATTTCAGAGATATTAATGCACAATTGAGTGAGTTAAGTTCCAGACCACCACAGTAAAGTGAATAGCTCAATGAAGTAAGTCATGTGAATGTTTTTTCCTGTTGCATATGAAAGTTATGTTTGCAAAATTCTGTAGTCTAAAGTATGTAGTAGCATTATGAGAAAATGTGAAATTCTGTGAGACTTACCATAATATGACACAGATGCATACAGTGGGCACATGTTGTTGGGAAAAAATAAAAGAGTTTATAGACTTTATCAATTCATGGTTGTCACAAAACTACAATTATCAAAAATTATCAATGCATCTTGAGTGATTGTTTGATCAATTTCAGACTACAAAAGTTTGTTGTTGTTGTTGTTACATGCCATCTAGTCAGTACTGACTCACTACGACCCTATGCACAGCAGAATGAAACACTGCCCGATCCTGGGCCAACCTCACTATTGTTGCCACGCTTGAGTCTATCGATACTGCCACTTGGCCAATCCATCTCGTTGGGGGTCCTCCTCTTTTTCTCTGACCCTCCACCTTACCAAACATGATATCATTCTCCAGTGACTGGTGCCTCCTGATAGTATTTCCGAAGTATGAGAGACGAAGTTTGGCCATCTTGGCCTCCAAGGAGTGCTCTGGCTGCACTTCTTCCAACACAGATCTGTTGGTTCTTTTGGCAGCCCATGGCACTTTCAATATTCTCCTCCAACACCATAACTCAAAAGCATCAATT
>NW_006408734.1:2728037-2739428 GCF_000296735.1 Chrysochloris asiatica
GAGGCTTTCTACTCCCGTAAGGATTTACACCCTCGGAAACCCTGTACAGGGTCGCTATGGGTCGGAACCGACTCGATGGCACTTAACAACAACAACAACCATTCAGAAGTGGTCAGTCTCTCCTTCTTCCTTGTCTGTCATAATCTGAACACTCTGCTGAAATGTGTTCATCACAGGTGACTCTACTGGTAATTAAAATTAGGGTGACATAGCTTCCAGCGGCATAGCTACACAAAAGCCACCACCATGCGACTATCTGATAGAAGAGTTGTGGTCAAATGATATTTGCCTGTACAAAATAGGCAATAATCAGATGAACAATGCTCAACATTAGCTATGAATGAAATGCAAATAGGAATCACAAAGATAGTCCACTTGATGTCCACTTGTATGAATAAAATCAACTTGGATCATAACAAGTCTTGGTGAGTTTGTGAAGAAATCGAATCCCTCATGCATAGGGATTTAAATAGTTATTTAAAATGGTGCAGCTGCTTTTCAATACTGTATGACAATTTGAAAAAGGTTAAAAATTGAGTTACCATTTGATTCATAAATTTCAGTTCTAAATATACATAGCACTGGGTTAGGTATATAACCAAGAAAAAGGAAAATATGACTACAGACAAATGTTTGTACAGGAATGTTCTTATTAGCATTATTAATTACTGCCCCTAAGTGGAAACAATCCAAATGTCCATCAATGATGAAAGTTGTTGTTGTTAGGTACCATCAAGTTGGTTCTGACTCTAGGTGATCCTATGCATAAAATGCTGCCTGTTCCTGCAGTCTCCTCACAATTATCATTATATCTGAGCTCCTTGTCGCTGCCACTCTGTCAGTCCATCTCATTGACAGTCTTCCTATTTGTCTATGACCTTTCACATTTCCAAGTATCGTGTTCTGCTACAGGAACTCATTCCTCTTGATAACATGTCCAGAGAATGAGACACAGAGACAAAGTCTGGCCAGCCTTGCTTCTAAGTAGCATTTTGTCTATAATTCTTTCAAGATGGATTTGTTTATTCTTCTGACAGGCCATGGTGCTTTACTCAATATTCTTTGCCAAAAGGAAAAATAAAACACATTGATTCTTCAAAGGTCTTCCTTTTTCTTTGTCTGAAGTTCACATGCATATCAGGAGACTGAAAATATCATGGCTCCAAACAGGCACACCTTCATCCTCAATGTGATATCTTTGTTCTTTAACAAGATACAAAGAACTTTTGCAGCAGATTTGCCTAACATAGTATGTCCTTTGATTCTTTTTCACTTTACTTCCATAAGTGTTGATAGTGATCTTAAGCAAAATGAAAACTTTGGCAGCTTCAATATTTTTTTCCTGTTTATCATAATGCTTTTTTATTGGTGTAGTTGCGAGGGTTTGTTCTCTGAATACTGAGGTTCAATCCATGCCATAAGTTGTAGTATTTAATATTCATTAGTAAGTGTTTTAAGTCCTCTTGGCTTCCAACAAGCAAGATGATGTCATTGGCATATGGCAGGTTAATAATGAATAGTCTTCTAATCCATATAATTCCTCTAATTATTTATTCTTTTTCATATAATTATTTTTCCAATTATTTCCTCAGCATATAGGTTGAGATTAAGTAGGTTGAAAGTTACAACACCTGCAAATACCTTTCCTGATTGTAGACCTTCAGTATACCCTTTTTCTGTTTGAATACATTTCTTTGGACTATGTACAGGTTCATGAGCATGATTAAGTGTTCCGGAATGCCCATTAGTCATAGAAATACATAGTTTGTGATGATCCACATAATTGGATGACTTTGCATGGTTAATAAAGTACAAATAAATGGATGCCAAGATTCCGTTTCTCATACTTCAGACATATTATTAGAAGAGACCAGTACCTGGAGAAAGACATTATTCTGTTATTCTCTGCTTTTGACCAAAATTCATCAGAGGTCAGTAATGATATCCCTAAGTTCACATCCTTTTTTGAATCTGGTTTGAATTTCTCTCACTCACTCTCCATGTTGTGCACTCTCCACACAAAATTTTCAGGGAAATTTTACTTACAGGTAATATTAATGATATCATTCAATGATTTCATAATTTGATCAGGTCACCTTTCTTTGGAATAGGCACAAATATGGATATCCTCCATTTAGTTGGCCAGGTAGCTATCTTCCAAATGTCTTAGCGTAAATGAATGAGGGTCTCCAGTGGTTAGGAGGTAAATGCACATATAGTGACTCCATATTTATGTATATATACTTAGTTGTTATTGTTGTAGGTTACTAGGTGCCCTTGAATTGGTTCTTATTCATAGCAATGTTATGTATGACAGAAAGGACCTCTAGTCCATCACCATTCTCACAAGTGATTCTGTGTTTGAGTTGATTCTTTCACTGGCTGGATCAATGCATTTCATTGTAGGTCTCCCTCCAGAAATATTTGAAGAAGATAGAAGTTAGCATGGCATATGTGGGCATAATAGTGAAAGGCAAGAACATTCAGATATTTTTTCAAGGGAAGAAGACAATAGGCACAATGTAAATATTAACAAAATCAAGTGATGTATTGTATTAGGAAACTTCTACACAAGACCACTTTAAAGCATTGAAGAACAAAGAAGTCAGTCTGAGGACTGATTCAAGCCTGACTCAAGCCATGGTATTTTCAATAGCTTCATATGCATGTGAAAGTTGGACAGTATATAAGAAAAACTGTAAAATAGTTGATGCATTTGATTTATGGTGATGGAGAATAAAATTGAAAGTACCATGGATTGCTAGAAGATCACATCTATCTGTGTTAGTACAGTGAGAATGCTCCTTTGAAGGCAGGATGCCAAGATTCCATCTCTCATACTTAGGACATTTTATCAGGAGGGACCAGTCCCTGGAAAAGGGCATCATGCTTGATAAAGTAGTGGGTCAGTGAAAAGGAGGAAGACTGTCAACAAGATGGATTGGCACTGTGGCACAATGGGTCAGGTTTAACAACAACTGTGAGCATGGTTCAGGACCAGTATTTCTTCTGCTGTGCATAAGGTTGCTATGAATCAGAGCCAACTCAATGGCACACAACAACAAAGTATTAACAAATTAACAAATTGTGGCATTGTGGGATAAAGCACTGGTCCTAAAGGTTGGTATGGACCACAGGTCAGTAGTTCAAACTCACCAGCTGATCCTTGTAAACCCTGTCAGGGTGGCTATGAGTTGATGGCATTTAACAACAAACAATGGATAAAAACTATATGTATAATTTCAGACTGGCAAGAAAGAATGTTGTTTCTAAGGAGAGGATCGCTGCTCTTTTGTCAATTTGTTATCTGTGGTGATTTGCATGTCACAGTTTTGCTGGAAGTTATTTATGCCACCCATATTTTAATACCAGCAAGGTCACAGTTTTTATCATAACTTCCAGACTAAGACAGACCAAGGATAGGTGGACTACTTCTGAATGTAGAGTCACTGAAAACATGATGAATAGCACCAGAACATTGTCAGATGTATTGCCAGAAGATTAGTCCCTCAGGTTGGAAGGCACTCAAAAGAGGATTGGGGAAGAACTACCTCCTCATAATAGAGTTAACCATGAAGACATGAACAGAGCAAAGTTTTCTAGACCTTCATTAATTGATTGGACATAATCCAAAAGGAGGAGAAACAGCTACAAACATCTAATAATAATCTGATCATGGTATGTAAGAAGTATGAATCTAGGAAAATTAGAAGTTGTCCAAAAAAGAAATGGAATGTATAAACATCAATATCCTAAGATTTATTCAGTGAAATAGGCTGGTATTGATCATTTTGAATGTGATAATCATATGGTTTACTATCACTGTAATAACAAATTCAAGAGGCATGGTATAGAGTCAGTGTCAAAAGGAACATCTCAAGTTCAATCTTGAAGCACAACATTGATGATTATGTCATATGTCTACAAAGAAGACCAGTTAATACCACTTTTATCCAACTGTACACACCAGTGACAAATTCTTCATTCTGAAAGTGATAAATGCACAATCAAAATGCATGGATAATTAACAGGTGATTGGAAGGTTGGAAACAAAGAGGAAGGATCAATAGTTGGAAAATATGGCCTTGGTGATGGAAATGTTGCTGGAGATACCATGATAGAACTTTTTAAGACCAATGACTTATTGCAAATAACATTTTTAAACAACATAAAAAGTGGTTATACACAAGGATCTCACTAGATGGAGTACACAGGAATCCAATCGACTATATCTGAGAAAAGAGATTATAGAAAAGCTCAATATCATCCAAAACAAGGCCAGTGGTGACTGTGAAAAGGAGCATCAACTGCTCATACGTTAAGTTAAGGCTGAATCTGAGAAAATGAAAATAACTACACAAGATAAAAAAAATATGACTTTGAATATAGCCTACCTGAGTTTAGATACCATCTCAAGAACACATTGGATTCATTAGACACTAATGCCCAAAGACCAGGAGAGATGTTGTATGACATAAGAACATCATACAGGAAGAAAACAAAAGGTCATTAAATATGCAAAAAAGAAAGAAAAGACCAAAATGGATGCCAGAGAAAATCTGAAACTTATTATCTGGCATAGGGATGCTAAAAAAAATGGAAGAACAAAAAAGTCAAAAACTAAACAGAAAACTTCAAAAGGCAGCTTGAGAACACAAAATGATGTATTGTAATGAAGTATGCAAAGACTAGGGGTTAGAAAACCAAAAGGGAAGAAGACACTCAGCACTTCTCGACCTGAAAGAACTGAATAAAAAATTCAAGGCTTGACTAGAAATATTGAAGGATTCAGTGTGTAAAATATTGAATGATGCACAAAGCATCAAAAGAAGATGGAAAGAATACACTGTCACTGGACCAAAGGAAATGGTCATGTTCAACCATTTCAACAGGTGAAATATGATCAAGAATCAATGATACTGAAAGCAGAAATCCAAGTAGGATTGAAGGTATTGGTAAAAAAAAAAAACAACAACAACAAAAAAAACAAGGCTTCAAGAATTGGTGGAAGGCAAATTGGACTCTTTCAACAAACTAATGCAGCACTAGAGGCACTCACTCATCTCTGCCAAGAAATTTGGAAGACAACTACCTGGCCAACTGTTTGGAAGAGATCCATATTTGTGCCCATTATAAAGAAAGGTGATCCAACGGAATGCAGAAATCATCACACAATATCACTAATCTCATATGCAAGTAAAATGTTGCTAAATATAATTTTTAAATGTTTGCAATAGTACATTGACAGGGAACTACCAGAGGTTCCAGCTGGATTCAGAGGAGGATGTGGAATGAGGTATGTCAGTGTTGATGTCAGGTGGATCTTGGCTGAAAGCAGGGAATTTCAGAAAATTGTTTACCTGTACTTTATTAACTAGGCAAAGGCTTTCAACTGTGGACCAAACAAGCTATGGATAACAATGCGAAGAACACTTAATAGTTCCCATGTGGAACCTGTCCATAAGCCAAGAGGCAGTTAATAGAACAGAACAAGGGGGATAGTGAATGGCTTAAAATCACAAAGGCTGTGTGCCAGGGTTGTATTCTTTTACCATATTTATACAATATGATGTTGATCAAGTAATCCAAGAAACTGGATTACATGAAGAAGAAGATGACAATAGGATTAGAAGAAGATTCATTAAAAGTCTAAAATATACAAATAATACAACTCTGCTGAAAATGAAGAGAAGTTAAAATACTTTTATATGAAAATCAAATGCCACACCTTTCTATATGGATTATATATCAATGTAAAGAAAACTAAGCTCTTCAGAACTGGATCACTAAATAACATCATGATAAATGGAGAAAAGATTAAAGTTGCAAGAGACTTCATTTTGCTTTGATCCAAAATCAACACTCATGAAAGCAGCAGTCAGGAAATCAAATAATATATTGTATTAGGCAAATCTCCTGCACAAGACTTCCTTAAAGTGTTAAAGAGCAAATACATGAGTTTGAGGTCTCAGGTGCATCTGACCCAAATCTTGGCATTTTTCAATACCCTCATATGCATGTGAAATTTAGACAATGCATAATGAAGACCATGGAAGAATTGATGTAGCTGAATTATGCTACCAGAGAAGAATATTGAAAGTACCGTGGACTCCCATGACAACAAACAAATCCCTAGTGGAATAAGTACAGCCAGAATGTCCTTTAGAAGCCAGAATGACAAGTCTTTATTTGTCATATATTATACATGTAATCAGGAGGGACTAGTCTCTGAAAGATATCATGCTAGGAAAAATGGAGGGTCAGTGTAAAAGAGGAAGACCTCCAACGAAATGTATTTGCTCAGTGGCTACTGAAATTAGTTCAAGCATAGCAACAATTGTGGGAATGACTCAGGACTTAGCAGTATTTCATGTTGTTGAGCATAGAGGTGCTATGAGTTGGAAGTGACTCAGTGGTACCTAACTATAACAATAACAGTGGCAATGTTGGGAGGAGGATAAGAGAAAAATGGAAACTAAAATAAACTTTAATATAAAGCATGTTAGAAATATGAGGGAACTTTAAATAAAACTTAGATAAATGGAATTAAAAAATAAAAATAAAAAATATAAACTTCATTTAAATCTGTCAATGCAGTCTTTTTTATATTGTTGTTGTTGTTGTTGTTGTCAGGTGCCATCGAGTCAGAACCGACTCATAGCGACCCCATGCACAGCAGAACGAAACAATGTCCGATCCTGGGCCAACCTCACTACCGCTGCCACACCTGAGTCCATCAATGATGCCACCTGGCTGATCCATCTCGTTGGGGGTCTTCCTCTTTTTCTCTGACCCTCCACCCTAACCAGCATGACATCTTTCTCCAGCAACTGTTTCCTCCGGACAATATGTCCAAAGTAGGAGAGACGAAGTTTAGCCATCCTGGCCTCCAAGGAGCACTCTGGCTGCACTTCCTCCAAAACAGATTTATTGGTTCTTTTGGCAGTCCATGGCACTTTCAGTACTCTCCTCCAACACCACAACTCAAAGGCATCAATTCTTCTACGATCCTCCTTATTCACTGTCCAGCTTTCGCATCCATATGAGGCTATTGAAAACACAACGGCCTGGGTCAGGCGCACCCTAGTCCTCAAGCTGACATCTCTACTCTTCAACACTTTAAAAAGTTCCTGTGCAGCATATTTGCCCAGTGCAATACGTCGTCTGATCTCTTGACTGCTACTTCCGCGAGTGTTGATAGTTGATCCAAGAAGAATGAAGTCCTTGACAACTTCAATCTTTTCTCCATTGATAAGAATGTTGTTTATTGGTCCAGTGGTGAGGATTTTTGTTTTCTTGACATTGAGATGTAATCCATATCGAAGGCTGTGCTCTTTAATCTTCATAAGTAAATATTTCAAGTCCTCTTCACTCTCAGCGATCAAGGTCGTATCATCTGCATATCGCAGGTTGTTAATGAGTCTTCCTCCAATCCTGATGCCACGTTTTTCTTCATAGAACCCAGCTTCTCGTATTATTTGCTCAGCATACAGGTTGAATAAGTATGGTGAAAGAATACAACCCTGTCTCACACCTTTCCCAATTTTAAAACATTCAGTGTTCCCATGTTCTGTTGGAACAACTGCTTCTTGATCTAGGTACAGATTTCTTAGAAGTACAATTAAGTGTTCTAGAATACTCACACTTCTCAATGTTGTCCATAGCTTGTCATGATCCACACAATCGAAAGACTTTGCGTAGTCAATAAAGCACAGGTAAACATCCTTCTGATATTCTCTGCTTTCAGCCAAGATCCATCGGACATCAGCAATGATATCTCTCGTTCCACGGCCTCTTCTGAATCCAGCTTGAACCTCTGGAAGTTCTCTGTCAATGTATGATTGCAGCCGTTTCTGTATTACCTTTAGCAAAACTTTGCTCTCTTGAGATATCAAAGAGATTGTCCGATGATTTCCGCATTCTGTTGGGTCACCTCTCTTAGGTATGGGCACAAACATTGATCACTTCCAATCAGTCGGCCAGACAGTTGTCTTCCAAATCTCTTGGCAGAGATGAGTGAGTGCCTCCTGTGCTGCCTCACTTTTTTACATTATTAACTGAAAAAAAATAGATCCTCTTCAGAAAGTTTTTAAGATTAGGACACAAATACAGGTCAGAAGGAGCCAAATTAAGACTGCAACGTGCATGCCTAATGATTTTCCATGAAACTCACAAAATTCCCTTTGTTTGATGGGAGAAATAAGCAGTAGAATTGTAATGGTAGAGATCACTCTAGTTAAGCTTTCCTGGCATTTTTCTATGAAAGATTGGACTACCTTTCTCAAAAAACTCAAAACAAACAGACGTTTTCTATGATGCTCGAGAAAATTAACAGGCAGAAAATCGCGAGCAGCCCCAAAAAATGTTGTCATCACATATGCTCTTTACCTTTGCTTTGACTGAATTACTTGCACCTATTGATAATCATTGCTTTAACCGTGATTTGTCTTCATGATTGTACTGTTAAAGCCTTGTTTCATCTCCTGTTACAGTTCTTCTAAGGCATGATTCAGGATCTTGATCCTACCTTTTACAGTTTTTCATTGAAAAATGATATTCTGCTTTTGTCTGTAGATGATCTGGGTTCAACAGTTTTTGCACCAATTTCATGAAGGGAAAGTTTGCTCAACTTCCACTTTTCAGTCAGGATTATGTAAAAGTAAACCAATCGAGATATGTATGACATTAGCTACTGTTTCTGCAACCCATAGAGACCCTGTGTAGGATTTCCAAGGAGCATCTGAAGAGCTTTTACCACTAATCTTGCAGTTCAAACTGATTTTGCAGTCCCGTGCCTTAATCCACAGCAGCACATCAAGGCATGAGCAAGATTATTTCTTTGAAGATCGATATGGACATTCTGCTGCTGTGGACTTCAGGTATCTTCAACATCATCTCATCCTTTTTTAAACAAATTTCTATTTTTAAACAACTAATTTCTTTGAGGACATTTTCTCCATAAATCTCTCATAAAGCATCAAAGATTTCACCACTTTCCTTCCCCCAAAAAAAGCTTCACCATAAATTTGATGTTTGCTCTTAATTCAATTTTAACAGAAATCATTGTTGCTCTTATAGCGATTATTTTCAAAGTGATGTGTAATTCTTTTTAATGTCTCAAACTAGATCCTATTTAAAGTTGACATGATAGGTTAGTACAAGCTTGTTTTGCTGCATTAAAAAAAAAAATCTAGACATAGTTTAATACACATTTTACACAAACTTTTTGAAGACACCTTGTATGAAATATAAATTTTGGTAAATAAAATCAGGCTAAACTTACCAATGAAAAAGTAATGACTTTTACAGTGGAAAAAACAAAACAAAAACACAACTATGAATCAACAATATATTTAAGAAGAGTGATAGATTTAAAACTGTGAGACTTGAGTGGTTAAAAAGATGATCTTAGATTTGGCTTGAGGCTCCATGGTTTTTACTTTTAGTTGTTGTTTGGTTTCGTTTCTTTCAAAATCTGCTATTTGACATTGTCTTTTCTTTCACAGACTTCGGAGAGGAAAACAATGACTGCTTATCAGTACTGCTATGCCAGAACTTGCATGTGAATAATAATCTTGTGAAGATGTAGTTAGTTACCTTTATACCTATTCAGGAAAACAATTTCAGATATACCACAAGACATGCCATTTAGATTTATTACAGACTCTAAATATCCACTTTCAAATATAACTAGACATTCTGGACATAACTTAGAGTGAAATTCCTATCAGAACATCAAAATGATTTTGGAACTGTCTTGATTTATATTTATGCATAGTGTTCAAACAAGATATAGAAGGAATTGCATATTTAAAAGGCTATGCCTAAGGTGAAATGCATTCTCTAATACCAACTCAACAGAATTTATTAATAATTAATTGTTGCAGAAAAACAGTAACGAGTGTTGGTATCTGCTCAAATTACATTGCTTTCATAGTGCAGATATTTATGATTTCTGCTGCACAGATGTTCCTGTCATTTTATTATGTTAGGGGAGATTCAGAGTCAAATTTATTGTCTATCTATCTATCTATCTATCTATCTATCTATCTATCTATCTATCGTTTATAAGCAGCAATTTTAAAGATTTTTAATAGAATTTTTTATTCAAAGAGTACACAAATGCTATC
This sequence comes from Chrysochloris asiatica, assembly GCF_000296735.1. NCBI lineage: Eukaryota > Metazoa > Chordata > Mammalia > Afrosoricida > Chrysochloridae > Chrysochloris > Chrysochloris asiatica. The sequence goes on from NW_006408734.1 coordinate 2,738,168, forward strand.
ATATAATTATCTTGGCTAAAGTTGAATTTGAGTAAGTTTTACTTTAGTAAAATAACTTGATGATAACTTTACCATAAGCCTTTGAAAGAGTGTGCCATCAACTCTTTTGCTTTTCTCCAAGGCTCAGAGGAAAATGAGTATAAGTATCAGTATCTGAAGTGTGAGTTATCATTATTAAGTCTAATTCTCTTGAGAAATTACTGTATCTCTATTAAAACAACTCGACATTGAATGTCAAACTTCTCACTGACTGCCTAACAATATAATCACTAATTTTGGGGAGAAATATCAGAGCATCACATTTGCTATTTGATAGAGATTTATGGTTTTGCCACAGCCTTGGCTAAGTATTAATTGTTGCATTTGATCTTTCCCTATTTGGTATAATTAAAACTTAGTACATCTCTGAAAATAAGTATAGAAAAAGATAGTCCAGGAACTCTAGAATGGCAGATTTAAATCTAATTTAAAATATCTTTATACCTACAAATATAAATTAATTTCAAGCACAAATGCAGTCAGCAAGCAAGTTACTGTGATTATATTTGCAAATAATCATTTAAAATTCATTTATACTTGTTATTCACAATGCAATAAAATCAGAAATGAAAGACTAGTTAAGAAAACATCATGTACCTGGACACAGGATAATATATTTGGGCTAAAAACTGAGAATTAAGAAGTATAAATATAATAATATTGAGAACAGTATATGACAAATTTACAAGAGAGGGATTAAAAAAAGCATTTGGAAAGGATTTTGTAACTTTACACATATGTAACAGAAAATTGGAAATAATATAAAAGAATTCAATGTCTAAGTTCATGACAAAGAACAATGAAATAAATTCAAAAATTAAAATAGAGGATTGTGGAACAGATACAGAAAATCAAAAATGATTTCTTTGAAAAGAAACAAGATAGACAATCATTTGGCAAGAAAAAGAATAATGAAAGATGTAAACAAAAGGATGTTCAAGGAGATCTTGACAGATGTAATGACCATTAAAACATTTAAGAACAGCAATAATTTAGAAACCTAAATAAAATGAAAACATTTCTTCAAAAATAAATGATGGGAGAACAAACACGATGGCGGATCGGATGGAAGTGCAGTAAAAGGAGGTCCGCTAGGGGACGGTACCAGAACTTTGAAGCACATTGTTGTTGTTGTTAAGTGCCTTCGAGTCGGTTCCGACCCATAGCGACCCTGTACAGGGTTTCCGAGGGTGTAAATCCTTACGGGAGTAGAAAGCCTCAT
>NW_006408734.1:2745222-2756843 GCF_000296735.1 Chrysochloris asiatica
AGAGGACCCTAGGACCATCAAGAGAGGAATGCACAAATAGAATGCGGGACCTTATCCAAAGAAGCAGCAGAGTCAGAGATGGAGAAAGAGATGGAGGCATGGAGAAGGGGCGCAGCTGAGGACTCTAGATTCATCAACTAATAAGAGAAGGACTAAGAACTGGTGGCCAGGAACAGACTTGCAGAATGTGCCCTTTGGAGATGTAAATTATTATATATGCCTGAGTGGATTTTTTTGTTTGTGTGTTTTTTAAAAATCCAAAGTGGATAGAGAGAAATACTTTTAACTGATGGTATATGGAGGGGATTATAATCATTGTAATGAAACAAGTTTTATGAATTTTTGAATGTGAAACTGATGATGTGCCCTATAAACTTTCACTCAATCCACAATAAAAACCTTAAAAAAATACAGAAAAAAAAAAATAAATGATGGTACTGTACAATAAACACTGGAATGCTAACTGAAAGGTCAGCTAGTCAAAACCACCACCTGCTCCTTGGAAACTCTATACAAGGTCACTAGGAGTTGGAATCATCTTGATGCCATTCAACAACAATAAAAGTGGTATGAGTACAAATAAGTGCTTGAATATGCTAAAACTGATAAATCAAAATGACTAGAATATAACTTAGGGGGAAATATTATAAAAGATAATTTAAATAAAGTAAAAAGATTCCAGATTAATTCAGTGTTATATGTAATATCTAATATGTATTATCAACCAAATTATCATCCCTATCATCTAAAAGAAGGAGCCCTTAGTGGGAAATGGTAAACTAGAAAGTTGGCAATTGTAATCTACCAATGATGCTATAGGAGAGAAGACCAGATGATACATTCTCTTAAAATTTTTTTGTAGTGTTCTGATTCATAGTTACCCTAAATACAACAAAACAAAACACTACCTAGACCAACATCATGCTCACAATGGTTCCTGTCTATCTATCTATCTATCTATCTATCTATCTATCTATCTATCTATCTATCTATCTATCTATCATCGAGCCCATTTTTGTAACCACTGTGTCCAGACATCTTTGCTGGTAGAGGGTTTTCCTGTTTTTTGCTGACCCTCTACTTCATCAGTTTGAGGACTAAGGTGTGTCTGCCCCAAGTCAAGGTATTTTCAATAATCTCATATACACGTAAAATTTGGACAATGAATAAAAAATTGGTGTACTTGAGTTATGCTGTTGGAGACGAATAATAAAAGTATGGACTTCCAGAGGAACAAACAAATCTGTGTTGGAAGAAATATAGCCAGAATGTTCCATAGAAGCCAGAATGGTGACACTTCACCTCTCATACTTCATCTCTGGTACTTCAGGAGGGACTGGTCTCTAAAGACAGACATCATGTTTGGTAAGATGGGAGTCACCATAAAGAGGAAGAACCCAAATGAGATGATTTAGCACAGCGACAGCAGCAATGAGCTCAAGTATATATATGATTGTGAGGTTGGGCAGTGTTTTGCTCTGTTGGGCATAAGGTTGTTATGAGTTAGAGCTGAGTCAATGGCAGCTAACAACAACTACTTTACCTAGCATAATGTCTTTTTTCAGGGATCCATCCCTCCTGATAACATATGCAAAGTACAGGAGATAAAGTTTCAGAATCCTCACTTCTAAGAAGCATTCCAGTTGTATTCTTTGAAAATGTATATGTTTGTTCTTCTGGAAACTATATGCAATATTTTTTCTAACACTACCATTCACAATCCAAAGGCATACATTCTCGTGTGGTCTTCCTTGTTCAAGCTTTTGCATGCATATAAGGTGACAGTAAGTACCTTGGATTGGATCAGGCATACCTCAGTCCTCAAAGTAACATCTTTGCTTTTTAAAACTTTAAAGAGGTCTTTTGCAGCAACTTTTGTCCAGTGTAATATGTAGTTTGATTTCTGGAGGGGTGCTTCCATAGGTATTGATTGTGGATGCAAGTAGAATGAAACCCTTAACAACCTCAGAATTTTCTCTGCTTACCATGATGTGGCTTACCTGTCTAGTTGTGAGGATTTTTGTTTTCTTTATGTTGAGGTGTAATCTATACTGAAGCCTCTAGTTTTTACCTTATTCACTTTCAGCATTCAAAGCTGTGTTATCTGTATATCAGGTTATTAATGAGTCTTCCCCCAATCCCAATGCCATAGTCTTCTTCATTATAGTCCAGCTTTTTGGATTATTTGCTCAAAATATCCCTGAAGAATGACATAATACATGGTAAAGTTGAGGGTTAGCAATGAAAAAGGAAGACCATTATTGATTTAGATGGGCACAGTGGCTGCAACAATGGGCTCAAACATAATAACTGTGTGAGTGACATAGGACTGACTGGGCAGTGTTTCATTTCTGTTGTGCATAGGGCTACTATGAATTGGAATCGAGTCTATGGCCCCTAACAAACAGCAATAACAAGCAACTGGAAACTAAAATTGGAAACTCAGTAACTGCAGCATTTAAATGTAGGAACTTAGATTTTTCTAAAGGTAGAATTCAAAAGGCAGTGAAAATTGTGGATTATTTAGTAGATTATTTTGAAAAATACCTTCCTATCATCTGTAAAGAAAGATGGACCTTCAGTCTCATAATATTGAATACTAAATGTATGAAAGGCCTACATGTCAAAGTAGAATCATAAATCTGAGGAAAGTACATATAGGACAACATCTCAATGGTCAAGATGAGGAGAATTATTAACAAGATTTAAAAGTTCAAATCATATTAAAATCTGATACATTTGACTTGATTAAAATTGAGAATTTGTTTTCAATGTGTGGTATAGATAGTGTTATCATATTGATGAATATTTGGGGAAATATTTTTAATGTAAAAAAACAAAATGAGATTAAAATTTCTCCACAAAATTTTTGAAGAAATTCTCTCAGATATTATACTAATCACTTAATAGTACTTAAGTAAAAAGGGTTATAATTAAATTATTTAAGAGTGTTATTAAGACAATTTCCAGAGTATTTAGCTCATATCAAGTACATGGATATGCCCTGGAATTAGTTGTTCATTTATATTTATAACTCCTCTGCTGAAAGTTGAGTTATCATAGTACCCAATCATAGTATATTAACTTTGTAGATCGGGTACAAATCACTCTTTATTTAACAATGGATTTGCTTTGTAAATATTTATGGTTTGTAAATAATGTGCTTAGTATTTGGAAGATAAAGCATGAAAGAGATATCTGATCCGGAAAATTCAAAACTGTAAGTATGCATATATTATATGGCATCGACATCTTATCTGTACTGCCAAGTTTAGGTGTAAATAATGAGCTGCCATTTTTAATCTTGTTCCAAACATAGCTATTAAAAGAGAGCTGATATGTACCTAATTTACATTTCTTGATAAACAAAAATATTGTGAAGTACCATCCTAGGTTATTAGCATACAAAATTGTCAAGATACAAAATCAAACTTGCATCAAGGGAACAGTATAGGGAAAATAAAAGGTAAGTTCAAAATAGAGTGGATTTGTATGCATACATATGATACAATAATAACTCCCATTTTTAAACATTATTGCTTCTGAACCTAAGTTTTTAACTTTAGTAAAGATGCACAAAGAATATTCCATTTATCTTAACTAGAGAATATAAGGAACTTTAAAACATACGTATCCAGTTATCTGTTGCAATGAATATGTATTGAAATCTTACTACTATCAGTGCAAACATGCAGGTTAGACAGGAGTGTAAAATAAAAAATACAATGTTTGAGTATGTTGTTGTTGTTGTAAGATGCCATCTAGTCAGTTCTGATATATACTGACACTTTGCACAACAGATTGTAACACTATGACATCCTGCGAAATCCTTACACTTGTTGTTATGTTTAAACCCACTGTTGCATTGATTGTGACAATCCATTTGACTGGAGGGCAGTCTTCCTCTTTTTCACTCACCCTCCAGTTTTCCAAGTATGATGCCCTAACAATGTATCCAAAGTATTAGAGAGGAAATCTGACTATCCTTGTTTCTAAGGAGAATTTCAGTTTTACTTCTTAGGCAGATTTGTTTGTTCTAGCAGTCCATGATACTTTCAATTCTTCACCAACACCATAATTCAAATGCATAATTCTTCTGTGGTTTTCCTTATTCATTGTCCAGCTGTCACATGCATATGAGGCTTGGGTTAGGGGCACCTTATGCCTCAAATGACGTCTTTGTGTTTAACATTTGAAAAAGATCTTTTGCAGCAGATTTGCCTACTGCAATATTTCATTTGATTTCTAAAATGCTGCTTCCATGAGTATTGATTGCGGATCCTGGAAAAATGAAACCTTTGAAAGCTTCAATCGTTTGCCCACTTCTTATGTTATTTATTGGTCCATTTGTGAAAATTTAAATTTTTTAAATTTTGATGTTGTTGTTGTTAGGTGTCATCAAGTTGGTACCTACACATAGCTACCCTATGCACAAAAGAACAAAACACAGCCCGGTCCTGAGCAATTGTTGCCACACTGAGCCCATTGATGCTGCCACTTTGTCAATCCATCTCGCTGGTGGTCTTCCGGTTTTCCTCTGACCCTCCACCTTACTAAACATGATATCCTTCTTCAGTGACTGGTTCTTCCTGACAATATGTCCAAAGTATGAGAGAAAAAGTTTGGCAATCCTGGTCTCTAAGGAACACTCTGGCTGCACTTCTTCCAAAATGGATTTATTGGTTCTTTTGGAAGCTCATGGTACTTTCAATATTCTTCTCAAACAGCATAACTCAAATGCATTAATTCTTCTACGGTCTTCCTTATTCACTCTCCAGCTTTCACATGCATATGCGGTTATTGAAAATACCATGGTTTGAGTAAGCACATCTTAGTCTTCCACCTGACATCTTTGCTCTTCAACACTTTATAAAGGTCTTGTGCAGCAGATTTGTTTAATACAATACTTTGTTTGATTTCTTGACTGCTACTTCCATGAGTGTTGATGGTTGATCCAAGAAAAAATGAAGTCCTTGACAATTTCAATCTTTTCTCCATTGATAAGATTGTTGTTTATTGGTCCAATGGTGAGAATTTTTTGTTTTCTTTACTTCAGATGCAATCCATACTGAAGGCTGTGCTCTTTGATCTCCATCAGTAAATATTTTAAGTTTTCTTCACGTTCAGCAGGCAAGGCTGTATCATCTGTATATCGCAGATTGTTAATGAGACTTCCTCCACTCCTGAAGCCCCATTTTTACTCATAGAACCCAGCTTCTTGGATTATTTGCTCAGCATACAGGTTGAATAAGTATGGTGAAAGAAGAAAATGCTGTTGCATGTTCTTCCTAATTGTAAACAATTCAGTGTTACCATGTTCTGCTCGAACAACTGCTTCTTGATCCATGTACAGGTTCCTTATGAGCACAATTAAGTGTTCTGGAATATTCATACTTCATTCACAATGTTGTCCATAGCTTGTCATGATCCCCACAAACAAAAGCCTTTGTGTAGTCAATAAAGCACAGGTAAACATCTTTCTGGCATTCTCTGTTTTCAGCCAAGACCCATCGGATGTCAGTAACGATATCTCTTGTTCCACATTCTCTTCTGAATCTGGTTTAGAAGTTGTCTGTCAATGCATGGTTGTAGCCGTTTCTGTATTACCTTTAGTAAAACTTTACTTGCGTGGGATATCAAAGATATTGTCCAATAATTTCCACCTTCTGATGGGTTACCTCTCTTGGAATGGGCACAACTACAGATCTCTTCCAATCAGTTGGCCAGATAGTTGTCTTCTACTGCCTAGATGAGTGACTGCCTCTACTACTGCCTCATTTTGTTGAAAGATTTTAACTTGTATTCCATCAATCCCTGGTGCCTTGTTTTTTGCCAAGTCCTTGAAAGCACCTTGGATTCCTTTCTTAAGTATCATTGGCTACCTCTTGAAATGTTTGAACATCGACCACTTCCTTTTGGTACAATGACTCTGTTTATTCCTTCCATCTTCTTTTGATGCTTTCTGCATCATTTAATAGTTTCCTCAGAGAATCCCTCAATAATGAAAGTCAAGGCTTGAAGTTTTTCTTAATTTTCTTCAGCTTGAGAAATGCTGAGCGAGTTCTTTCCTTTTGGTTTTCTAACTCCAGATGTTTGCACATTTCATTATAATAGTTAACTTTGTCTCCTTGAGTTAACCTTTGAAATTTTCTGTTCAACTCTTGTATCTCCTCATTACTTCCATTTGCTTTAGCATGTCTATGCTGTAGAGTAAGTTTCAGATTCTCTCCTGACATCCGTTTTGATTTTTTCCTTCTTTCTTGTCTTCTTAATGACTTTTTGTTTTTTTCCTGTATGATGTTCTTGATGTCATCCCACAACTCTTCTGGTCTTCATTCTTTAGTGTCTACTGTATGATCAACTGTTTCTTCAGTTGATCTCTAAATTCAGGTGGGTTATATTCAAGGTCATATTTTGGGTATTGTGGATTTACTTTCATTTTCTTCAGTTTCAGTCTGAATATGCATATGAGCAACTGATAGTCTGTTCCACAGTCTGTCCCTGGCCTTGTTTTGGTTGATGATATGGATCTTTTCCACCCTCTCTTTCCACAGATGTAGTGAATTTTCTTGATATTGACGTCCAATCCATACTTAAGGATCTTCATCAGTAAGAATTTTTAAAGTCCTCTTCACTTTCAGTAAGCAAGATTGTATCATTTTCATACTGTGTTGTTCTTGTTCAATTCCGACTCATAATTCTCTTATGCATAACCAAACAAAACACTGCCTTGTTCTGCACCGGTCTCATAATCCTTACTACGTTTGAGCCCATTGCTGCTGCCACTGTAAGAATCCTTCTCTCTGGTGATCTTCTTCCTTTTACCGATGCTCCACTTTATTAAACATTATGTCTTTCTCCAAGGACTGGTCCCTCATGATAATATGTCTGAAGTATTAGTGATTAAATCTCACCATCCTCTTTGCTTTCAGCAAGCATAGTGTATCATTTGCATTTGGCAGTTTGTTAATGAGTCTTCTTCCAATCCTGATGTCACGTTATTCTTCATACAATCCAGTTTCTCAGATTATCTTCTCAACATACAGATTGAGTAAAGGTGAAAGAATATAACCTTGGTGTATGCCTTTCCTACTTTAAAAACGTTCATTGTCCCCTTGTTCTATCCGAACAACTGCCTCTTGGTCAATGCACAGGTTCCTCATAAGCACAATTAAGTGTTTTGGAATACTATTTCTTCTCAATGTTATCCATTGCTTTTAATGATCCACATAGTAGGAAGTTGTTACCTACTAATAAAGCACAGGTTAACATCTTTCCTGTATTCCTTGCTCTCAGCCAACATCCATTTGAGGTCAGCATTAATATCCCACAATCTACACCCTTCTCTGAATACAGCTTGAATCTCTGGTAGTTCCCTATCAGTATATTGTTGAAGCCCTTTAGCAAAATTTTATGTGCATGTGAGATTAATGATATTGTCTGATTATTTCTGCATTCAATTGGGTCACCTCTCTTTGTAATGGGCACAACTATGGATCTCTTCAAAATGGTTGATCAGGTAGCTATCTTTCAAATTTGTCGGTATAAATGAATGAGTGTCTCCAGTGTTAAATCAGTTTGTTGAAAATTTTCAATTTGTATTCCATCAATTTGCAGAGGCTTGTTCTTTGCCAAAGCCATCAGTGTACCACTGATTTCTTCCTTCAGTACCACTGGTTATCACTCATCTGTCAGTTTGCTGTGCTTTGGTGGCTTGCATGTTGCTGTGATTTTGAAAGTTATGTCACTGGTATTTTAAATACCAGCAGGGTCATCAATGGTGAAGAGGTTTCAGATGAGCTTCCAGACTAAGACAGACTAGGAAGAAGGAGAGTTGGGCTATTTGTAAATACTTAGTGAAAGCAACCCTTTTGAATTGCAGAGGAACACTGTCAGATAGCACCCAGGATATTGAATATTGAAACATGAACAAAAGCACCAGAATATTTTCAGAAATACTGCCGGAAAATTAGCCCCTCAAAATATGACTATGGAAGAGTTGCCGCCTCAAAGTAGAGTTGAATGTGGTGACACAAATTGAATAACGCTTTCAGGACCTTCATGGGGTGCTGATGGGGCACAACTCAAAATAAAGACAAACAGTTGTAACATCCATTAATAATCAGAGCATAAAATGTATAAAGTATGAATCTAAGAAAATTGGAAGCTGTCAATAATGAAATGGAGTGCATAAACATAGATATCCTAGGTATTAGTGAGTGGGAATGGACAGGTATTGCTTATTTTGAATCTGACGAACACTTATTTTACTATGATGGGGATGACAAATTGAAGAGGAAGAGCATCACATTCATCATCAAAGAGAAATTTTCAAGTACTATCTTGAAGTACAATTCTATCCATGGTAGGATAATATCCATATGCCTACAAGGAAGACCGGAGTCCCGGTGTGGCATTGTGGGTTAACGCGCCAGACTGCATTTGAATTGTAAGGTCGACAGTTCAAGCTGCTCCTTGGAAACCCTATACAGGGTCGCTGTGGGTCAGAACTGGCTCGACGGCACTTAACAATAACAAGGAAGACCAGTTAATATCACTTTTATTAAAATTTGTGCACCAACCACTAAAGTCAGTGTTGATGAAACTTAAGAATTCTAACCACTTCTTCAGTATGAAATTGATAAAAAATGAAATCAAGATGTGATTAGTGACAATTGCAATGCAAAGTCTAAAAACAAAGAAGTATCAGTAGTTGGAAATTATGGCCTTAGTGATAGAAATGATGTAAGATTGCATAATAGTAAGACCAGTGATTCTTCATTGCAACCACCTTTTTAAAAACAACTATACTCATGAACCTCACAAGAAGGAAGACACAGAAATCAAATTGACTTCAACTATCACAAGGTCAGTGGTTCAAGCTCACTGGTGGCTCCTTGGAAACCCTATACAGGGTTGCTATGGGTCAGAATCAACTTGACAGCACCTAACAACAACATGGAAAGAGATAGTGAAAAAACTCCATATCATCACTCAAAAGAAGGCTAGGGGCAGACTGTGGAACAGATCATCAATTGCCCATAAGCAAGTTCTGGCTGAAGCTGAAGAAAATGAAAACAAGTACACAAGAGCCAAAACATGACCTTGAACATAACCCATCTGAATTTAGAGATCATCTGAAGAACAGATTGGATGAATTAGACACTGATGATTGAAGACCAGAAGAATTGTAGGATGATATCAAGAACATTATGCCAGAAGAAAACAAAACTTCACTAAAAAGACAACAAATAAGTAAAAGATCAAAATGGATGTCAGAAGAGTCTCTGAAACTTGCTCTCCAGGATAGACATGCTAAGGCAAATGGAAGAAATAAGGAGATAAAAGAGCTCAATAGAAAATTTCATGGAACTGCTAAAGATGACAAAGTCAAATTGTATAATGAAATGTACAAAGATCTGGAGTTAGAAAACCAAAAATGAACAACATGCTCAGCATTCCTCAAGCTGGAAGAATGGAAGAAAAAAATCCAACTCTTGACTTGTAATACTGAAGGAAAATATAAGCAAAATATTGAATGATGCAGAAAGTTACATAAGAAGGAAGAAGGACTACATAGAGTCATTGTACAAAAAAGAACTAGTCTATGTTCAGCCATTTCAAGAAGTAGCATGTGATCAAGAGCCAATGATACTGAAAGAAGAAATTCAAGGTGCACTGAAGGTATTGGCAAGGAATAAGGCTCTGGATAGTGGTGGAATACATATTGAAATCTTTCAACAAGCTGGTACAGCACTTGTACAGGACAGGAGTCACTCACTGATATATGCTAAGAAATTTGAAGACAAGTACCTGGCCAACTAATTGGAAGAGATCCATATTTCTGCCCTTTGCAAAGACAGGTGATGCAACCGAATGTGGAAACCATCATTAGTAGGTATATGAATAACATTTTGCTAAAGGTAATACAATAACAACTGAAATAAAACATTGACAGGGAATTGCCAGAGGTTCAAGCTGGATTCACAGGAGGACATGGAATGAGTGATATCATTGCTGATGACAGATGGATCTAAGCTGAAAGCAAATTCCTGAAAGGTGTCTTTGTTGTTGTTGTTAAGTGCCATCGAGTATATCTGTATTGACTATACAAAGAGTTTCAACTTTATGGCTCATGACAAGTTATGGACAACATTGTGGAGAATGAGTATTCCAGAACACTTAATTGTGCTCTTGAGAAATCTACACATAGACCAAAAGGCATTTGTTCAAATGCAACAAGGGAACACTGAATGGTTTAAAAATAGAGAAGGTGTGCATCAGGATTGTAGTCTTTCACCATACTTATTCAATCTATAAAATGAGCAGATAATCTGAGAAGTAGATTTACATGAAGAAAAACATGGTATTAAGATTGGAGGACAACTCATTCACAAGCTGTAATATGCATACGATACAACCTTGCTTGCTGAAAGTGAAGAGAACTTAAAAAACTTACTGATGAAGATAAAAGACCACAAACTTAGTATAGGTTGTACCTCAATATAAAGAAAGCAAAAGTCCTAACTATTGGACCAGTAAACAACATTTATATCAATGGAGAAAAGATTGAAGTTGTCAAAGATTTCATTTTGCTTGAATCAACCAACACTCCTGGAAGCAGCAGTCAAGAAATCAAATGACGTATTGCATTAGGCAAATCTGCAGCACAAGACCTCTTTAAAGTGCTTAAGAGCAAACATGTCAGTTTGAGGACTGAGGTGCGCTCGGTTCAAGCCATGGTATTTTCAATAACCTCATATGCATGTGAAAGTTGGACAGTGAATAAAGAAGACCACAGAAGAGCTGATGCATTTGAGTTATAGTGCTGGAGGAGAATATTGAAAATACCATGGGCTGCCAAAAGAATAATAAATCTGTGTTGGTTGAAGTACACAAAGAATGCTTCTTATAAGACAAGATGGCCAAACTTTGTCTCTTATTCTTAGGACATATTACAAAGAAGGAACAGTCTCTAAAGATGGACATAACGTTTGGTAAAGTGGAGAGTCAGCGAAGAGGAGTAAGATGCCCAATGACATGGATTGGAACAGAACAGTAGCAGGACCAATGCACTCAAGCACAACAATGATTGTGTCGTTCACACAGGACCTGGCACTGTTTTGTTCTGTTGTGCTTAAGGTTGCTATGGCTCAGTATGGATTCAATGGCAACTCAGAACAACAGTAGCACTTCTTGAAATGGTTGAACATTGACCATTTCTTTTGCTACAGTGACTGTATTTCTTAAATTTTCTTTTGATCCTTTCTACATCATTCAATATTTTGCCAAAAAATCCTTCAATATTGCCAGTTGAGGGTTGAAGTTTTTCTTCAGTTCTTTCAGCTTGAGAAATGCTGAGCATGCTCTTCATGTTTGGATTTCTAACTCCAAATGTTTGCATATTTCATTATAATATTTGATTTTGCCATCTTGAGCTGCCCTTTGATATTTTATGTTCAGTTCATTTATTTTCTTATTTTTTTCCCATCACCTTAGCTTTTCTACATCTTTTAACACATAGAATCAAATTGATTCCTATGTATACCATCTGGTGAGACCCATGTGTAAAATCATCTTTTGTGTTGTTTCTAATAGATATCTGTAATGAAGTAGTAATT
>NW_006408734.1:2756979-2759440 GCF_000296735.1 Chrysochloris asiatica
ATTCCAATCACCAATACTTACGATTGCATGATTACTTAATTTCAGACTGTAAAATTTATAGCATTCTTTCATTTCATCATTGCTGGCTTTAGTTGTAGGTGTGTACATTTAAATAATAGTAGCATTAACTAGTCTTCCTTGTAGGTGTATGGATAGACTGCTATTACTGACAGAACTGTATTTCAAGCTAGATCTTGACATGCTGTTTTTGATGATAAATATGACATCATTCCTCTTTTGTTTGTATTTTCTGTCATAATTATTCATATGATTGTCCATTTCAAAATATCCAATATCAATACATTTCAGCTTAGTAATGGCTAGAATATCAATCTTTATGGTTCCATTTCATTTTTGATGATTTCTAATTGACTGAATTTAATACCTTGGATTACCACTCATCTGTCAATTTGACATACTGTGGTGGCTTGTGAGTTGCTGTGATTCTGAAAGCTATGACACCAGTGTTTCAAATACCATCAGGGTCAACCCATGGTAGACAGGTTTCAGATGAGCTTTCAGACAAAGACAGACTAGGAAGAAAGAATGATGAACTACTTCTGAGTATTTAGTCATTGAAAACCTTATAAATAGCAGAGAAATAATGTCAGATATAGTGCCAGAAAATGAGCCCCTCAGTTGGAAGTCACTAAAAATGAGACTGGGGAATAGCTGCTTCCTCAAAGTAAAGTTAACCGTGATAACAGGAATGGAGTAAAGCCCACGGGAGGTAAGCCCGCAAGACATTCATTTGCTGATGGGGCACAACTCAAAATGAAGAGAAATAGCTGTAAACATCCATTGAAAATCGAAACATTGAATGTACAAAGTATGAATCTGGGAAAATTAGAAGTTGTCAAAAATGAAATGGAACACATAAACATCGATATCTTAGGCATTAGTGAGCTGAAATGGACTGGTATTGGCCATTTTGAATATGATGACCACATGGTTTACTATGCCAAGAATGACAAATTGAAGAGAAATGATGTTGCTCATTGTCAAAAAGAACATATCCAGGTCAGTCATAAGGTACAATGCTGTCTGTGATAGGATAATATCCATGCGCCAACAGGGAAGCCCAGTTAATACCACTATTATTCAAATTTATGCACCAATAACTAAAGGCAGTGAGGATGAAATGGAAGAATTCTACCAACTTCTTCAATCTGAAATCAATCAAACATGCAATCAAGATGTATTTATCATTACTGGTGATTGGAATGCAAAGGTTGCGAGCAAAGAAGAAGGATCAGTAGTTGGAAAATATGCTCTTGGTGATATAAAATGATGTTGGAGAATGCATGATAGAATTCTGCAAAACCAGTGATTTGTTCACTTCAAATACTTTTTTAGACAGCATAAGAGATGACTATACACATAGACCTTGCCAGATGGAATACAAAGTAATCAAATAGACTACATCTTTGGAAAGAGATGATGGAAAAGCTCTATATCATCAGTGAAAACAAGTCCAGGAGCAGACTGTGGAACAGACCATCAATTACTCATATTCAAATTTAAACTGAAGCTGAAGAAAATGAAAACAAGTCCATAAGAGCCAAATTATGACCTTAAATATATCCCAGCTGAATTTAGGGATGATCTGAAGAACAGATTTGATACATTAAACACTAAAGACCGAAGACCAGAAGAGTTGTGGGATGACATCAAGAACATAATACAGGAAGAAAGCAAAAAGTCATTGAGAAGACAAAAAGAAGAAAAAGGTCAAAATGGATGTCAGAAGAGACACTGAAACTTGCTCTCCAGTGTAGAGATGCTAAAGCACATGGAAGAAATGAGGAGGTCCAAGAGCTGAACAGAAAATTTCAAAGATCAGCTCAAGAAGATAAATCCAAATATTACAATAAAATATGCAAAGATCTGGAATCAGAAAACCAAAAAGGAAGAACATGCTCAGGATTTCTCAAGCAGAGGAAACTGAAGAAAAAATTCAAGCCTTGACTTTCATTATTGAAAGATTTTTTTGGGCAAATTACTGAATGATGCAGAAAGCATCAAGAGAAGATGGAAGAAATACACATAGTCACTGTACCAAGAGGAAATAGTTAATGTTCAACCATTTCAAGAGGTAGCGTATGATTAAGAGCCAATGATACTCAGGGAGGAAGTCCAAGGTGCATTGAAAGATTTGGCAAAGAACAAGGAGCCAGGAATTTATGGATTAAAAATTGAAATCTTTCAAGAAAGTGAGGAGCACAGGAGGAGCCAACTCATCTGTGCCAAGAAATTTGGAAGACAACTATCAGGCCGACTGAGTGGAAAAGATCCATATTTGTGCCCATTCCAAAGAGAGGTGAGCCAATGGAATGCCAAAATCATCGGACAATCTCTGATATTCAATGCTATTAAAGTCTTGCTAAAGGTAATAAAGAAACGGCTACAATCATACATTGACCGAGCACTTTCAGAGGTTCAAGCTGGATTCAGAAGAGGC
>NW_006408734.1:2760873-2774181 GCF_000296735.1 Chrysochloris asiatica
TAAAGTGTGGAAGAGCAAAGATGTCAGCTTGAGGATTAAAGTGCGCCTGACCCAATCCATGGTATTTTCAATAACCTCATATGGATGTGAAAGCTGGACGGTGAATAAGGAACACCATAGAAGAATTGATGCATTTGAGTTATGGTGTTGGAGGAGAATATTCAAAGTGCCATGGACTGGCAAAAGAACCAACAGATCCATTTTGGAAGATGTGCAGCAAGAATACTCCTTGGAGGCCAAGATGGCCAAATTTCTTCTCTCATACTTTGTACATATTGTCAGGAGGGACCAGTAAGTGGAGAAGGATATCATGTTTGGTAAGGTGGAGGGTCAGAGAAAAAGAGGAAGACCCCCAATGAGATGGATTGGCCAACTGGCAGCATCGATGGACCCAAGCGTGGCAACAGTAGTGAGGTTGGCCCAGGATCAGGTAGTGTTCTGCTGTGCACAAGGTCGCTATGGGTCGGAATCGAGTTGACGTCACTTAACAACAACAACAACAATACTGCTTACATTCAACATTATTATTATTAATGGATATTTTGGGTTGTTTTTTCTCATTTTGGGTTGTTCCACATCAGCAAATAAATGTTTCTCCACTCATGTCATTAAGGTCAACTCAACTTTTATGAGGCAACTCTATTTTAGGAGACAACTCTTTACCCCAGTAGTATTTTGTGTTCCTTCCAATCTGAAGGGTTCTTTTTCTGGCGCTATATCTGGCTATGTTCTGTGGCTATTCATAAGGCTTTCAACAGCTAACAAATCAGGAAGGGTGTGTGCCAGGGTTCTATCTTTCACCATACTTATTCAAACTGAGAAAATAATCTGGAAACTGGATTATATGAATACAAATGTGGTGACCAGGTTGAAAGAAGACTCATAAACAACCTACCAATATTTTGAGATCAGTGCGGGACCGTTTTTTCATTTTGTTGTACATAGGATCGCTGTGAGTAAGCACTGACTCAATGACTCTTAACATCAAAAAGACTGCCATGTGGGTTGGATCTTTATGCAAAAAAAACCCAAAAATCCTCACAATTTGATCAATAAATAACATCATGATAAATGGAGAAAAGATTGAAGATATTGAAGACTTAATTTTGCTTGAGTCCACTCTTCACATTCATGTAAGCAGCTGACAAGAAATAAAATGATGTACTTTATTAGGCAAATCTGCTACACAAGACCTCATTAAAGTGTTTAAGATCAAAGATATCCATTTGAGGTCTAAATTGCACTTGCTCCAAGCCATAGTATTCTCAGTAGCCTCATATACCTGTGGACTAGCCTCTTATACCTGTGGAGTCCTGGTATGGCACTTTGGGTTAATGCGTCAGACTCCAAAGCCATTTGAAAAGCAAGTTCGGTGGTTCAAGCTCACCAACTGCTCCTTGAAAACCCTATACTGGATTGCTATGGGTTAGAACAGACTCAACGGCACTTTACAACAACAACAACAACATATACCTGTGAAAGTTGGACAATGAATAGGGTAGACTATAGAAGAATTGATGCATCTGAGTTATGGTGTTGGAGAAAAAAAAAAAAAAAAAACCCATTGACTGACAAAAGAACAAACTGGGTTAGAAGAAGTATAACCAGAATGCTTCTTAGAAACCAGGATGGCAAGAAATAACCGTGGTGATGCAAATCGAGTAAAGCCTTTGGAAACTTCATTTGCTGATGTGGCATAACTCAAAATGTGCAGAAACAGCTGGAAACATCCATTATTAATCGGAGCATGGCATGTACAAAGTATGATCTAGGAAAATTGGAAATTGTAAAAAATGAAATGGAACGCATAAACATCAATATCTTAAGCATTAATAAACTGAAATGGATTGGAATTGGTCATTTTGAATTGGACAATAACATGGATTACTTTTTCTGGAATGGCTAGTTGAAGAGAAATAGCATCACATTAATCATCAAAAAGAAAATATCAAGATTTGTCTTGAAGTACAACGTTGTCTGTTATGGGATAATATTCATACGCATACAAGGAAAACTAGTTAATACCACTATTATTCAAATTTATGCACCAACCAATAAAGCCAGTAATGATGAAATTGAAGAAATCTACTCATTTGTTCAGACTGAATTGATCAAACATGCAATCAAGATACCATCAATTGCTCACACACAAGTTCAGGATGCAGCTGAAGAAAATGAAAACAAATCCACAAGAGTCAAAATATGAACTTGAACATATCCCACCTGAATTTAGAGACCATCTGAAAAACAGATTTGATGCATTATATACTAAAAGACTGAAGACAAGAAGAGTTGTGGTATGACATCAAGAACATCATACAGGAGGAAAGCTCATTAAGATTCTTATCAATGGAGAAAAGATTGAAGTTGTCAAGAACTTCATTCTTCTTGGATCAACTATCAACACTCATGGAAGCAGCAGTCAAGAGATAAGACGACGTATTGCATTAGGCAAATCTGCTGCATAGGAACTTTTTAAAGTGTTGAAGAGCAGAGATGTCAGCTTGAGGACTAAGGTGTGCCTGACCCAAGCCATGGCATTTTCAATCACCTCATATGCATGTGAAAGCTGGACAGTGAATAAGGAAGACCATAGAAGAACTGACGCCTTTGAGTTATGGTGTTGGAGGAGAATACTAAAAGTGCCATGGGCTGCCAAAAGAAACAATAAATCTGTTTTGGAAGAAGTGCAGCCAGAGTGCTCCTTAGAGGCCAAGACAGCCAAACTTCGTCTCTCATACTTCATACATATTGTCAGGAGGGAACTGTCGCTAGAGAAGGATATAATGTTTGGTAAGGAGCTCTGGTAGCGTAGTGGTTACGAATCAGGCTGCGAACCGCAAGGTCAGCAGTTTGAAACTATCAGCTGTTCCGCGGGAGAAAGATGAGGCTTTCTGCTCCCGTAAAGATTTACAGCCTCGGAAACCCTGTACAGGGTCGCTATGAGTCAGAACCGACTCCACGGCACATAACAGCAACAACAACAAAGATGGAGGGTCAGAGAAAAAGGAGAAGACCCCCAACGAGATGGATTGGCCGGGTGGCAGCATCGATGGACTCAAGTGTGGCAACAGTAGTGAGGTTGACCCTGGATCGAACATTGTTTCGTTCTGCTGTGCATAAGGTCGCTATGAGTCAGTGCCAACTTGATGGCACCTAACAACAACAACAACAACAATTGACTTGCAAATATATGCATGTTGATCTACATAGGTAAAGATTGCTGCTCCAGTTGTTGTTAGGTGCCCTCGAGTTGATTTTGACTCATAGTAACACCATGTGAGACCATAGAAGAATTGATGCATTTGAGTTGTGGTGTTAGAGGAGAATATTGAAAGTATCATGGGCTGCCAAAAGAACAAACAGATCTGTATTGAATGAAATACAACCAGAGTGCTCCTTGGCAGCCAGGATAGCCAGACTTTGTCTTTCATATTTCAGACATATTGACAGGAGGGACCAGTTCCTGGAGAAGGATATCAAGTTTGATAAGGTGGAGGTTAAGTGAAAAAGAAGAAGACTCCCAGCAAGATGGATTGGCAAAGTGGCAGCATCAATGGGCTCAAGCATAGCAAAGATTGTGAGGTTGGTCCAGGACCTGGCAGTGTTTTGTTCTGCTGTGCGTAGGGTCATTATGAGTCGGTGCAGATTAATGGCACCTAACAACAACAACAACAACAGCACCATGTGACAAAATAATACAGCTCCACAGGGCATTTATTGTTTTCTTGTAATCCTTACTGATAGTATCCAAAAGTTTAGCTCATTGTGCCACCAGGGCTCAAAAAAAAAAAGGCATCTAGAACAGTGCTTATCTAACAAATAGGTTCATTATGATATGGAATTGACTCAGTGACAAAAGGTTCATTCTATTTAAGAAAATTGAAAACTACATTGGTGAGTAAAAGGCCAGGAAAGTCATACTGAGAAATCTTTTTTTTCCCCATTGTGATTCTACACCTGCTCATTCTTCAAAGGTAGCAAGGGCAAACCTGCAAGAATCTTGTTTGTAAATCTTGCTCCATGTATAATTTAGCTCTAATATTGTTTCTTCAAACTTATTTTATTCCCCAAACTGAAAGAAAATTAAAAGAAAAATGATTTGAGTCCCTCTCAAAGACTGCTGTTTTTACATAACATAAATTGAAGAGTCTAGAATTCTTCCAGGAAGGGATGAAGAGATGGAAATACCACTTTCAGAAGTATATAGAACTAGATGGAAGATATGTCATGAAACAGTAGCTTTACATTTTGATATTTTTGTTTTATAAATGTTTCAATGATTTTTTACCAGTAATTTTTTTGTACCCTCAAATCTACTGTATCAAAATCTAACACAGCCACTTTGTTGTTGTTGTTGTTGTTGTTAAGTGCCATCAAGTCAGTTCCGACCCATAGCAAACCTGTATAGGTTTCCGAGGAGTGACTGGTTAGCTTGTACCGCCAACCTTGCAGTTCAAATGGCTTTGTAGTCTGGCACATTAACCCACATTGCCTCACAGGATTCCAACACAGCCTCTTTAGGTACAATCAATTCTGCTATAATATAACATATATGTTCCTAAAAATCATTGTACTAAGTTTTGCAATCAAAATCACAGAAATTTGAGAAA
Source organism: Chrysochloris asiatica (assembly GCF_000296735.1). NCBI lineage: Eukaryota > Metazoa > Chordata > Mammalia > Afrosoricida > Chrysochloridae > Chrysochloris > Chrysochloris asiatica. The sequence continues at coordinate 2,765,487 of NW_006408734.1, forward strand.
AACGGAGTCATACTATTAAAAAATTCATCTGTTATACTAAAAAAATAAATAAGTAAGGATTCAATATAAATTATAGCATTATTACACATGATTTAAATAGCTAACTATTAGTCAAATCGCATAATAAGGCACTGTCTCTATAAGGAGGTATACATGTAAGTTATTTGAAGTAGTGAAATGAAAGTTATCTGAAACTGATTGAAGACTTGTAGCACCAAACGTCGATGGGGGTGCTTGTGTGTATTTTTTATATTTCTGTATGCACTGGTTGAACAGGGAGAAGTTTTCATCTAGCATTGATGGCACATGAAAATGTGCATAAGTAAATGCAAAATTTGCATTATGTTAAAAATTTCCCTAATACATCAATGTCTTCCTAAAAAAATCTGTTTCCAAAACAAGCATTGTAGCAGAACAAACTATAAAAACATCCATACTGTAAGTGGCAACATAAAAAAAAATACAAATCCCTGTTTATAAAATACAAAACCTAGAGATTAGAGAATAGTTGGTAACAAGAGACCAAATGACTCTTGCCAAGTACAGAACACTGGGGACAAAACTTCCATGTCCTAACTACTCAGGCATCACTAATCAATCCCAGTACTTTCCTCTATGATCTCTAGCTTGACCTCTAAATCCTTTTAAAGACAGCTTTCCAGAGAGATGATGACAGTCAATAGCAGTTGGCAACAAAAGATGAAAAATTTGTTTGCCATCATTGGTACTAAAAACCAAACACACACAACAAACTTTGGTTTGAATTTCATTTTTACATAGGTTCAAATCTTGATTCCTAGCTTTTCTTGTTAGCTGTAATGTAAAGTCCCCTAAACTCTCTTGGGTTTAATTATCTCAACCTTGAAACTGGGCTAATAATGCCTAATTGAAATGATTTGTTTTGAGAATGAAATAAGACCAACAGAGGACCCAATACAATGCCAGTAATGTGTCTGCTATGCATAATTTCTTTAATCTTCCTTTGTAGGGAAACAATCAAAGCTTGAGTTTTGGATTGGATGTGGAGAGTGAGATGGAGAAGTGTGCAGGGAACACACAAACAAAAATGACCATTTTTCAGAGATACATACTTTCCTGTGCCCCGTGCATGACACAGACAAATTTGAGGGGAATGTTATTAAACAACAAACACATGGAGCCTGTTTCCCAGGATCAAATGGAATTCCTCGGCAATATCCAGATCCAAATAAATTTTGCTTATCACGTCTTGTCATCTTCCCTAGCCACCCAGTAAACCTCTACAAAACTAAGCTTCAAACAAAATATATTGGATATTCCTAGTGGCAGGAGTATGTGAGGTAGATGCTTAAAACTGAATCCAAGGACAAAGAAAGCTAATAGGTAATATCTGAAAATGTTGATACTTTATAATATGAACTCAGACATGATAATCTGAACATTAAAGGTCAAAATTGTTTCTTAATAATATCAGATATATTTAAGCACAAGGAGTGGTAAAGCTCTTGCCTATTTTTTACATAGCAGTGAATCAGATAAGCATGAAGAGAATTTTAAAAGATATTAATGGAAGGCAATCTGTTTTTTTTTTTTTTTTCAGAAAGTGAAATATAGACCATTTAAAAACTGTATGCAATCTGGCAAAAATGTGGGAACTTTTGTTCTAGCATGCAAATCATCAAGCTACATTTTTGCTAACAAAGGTACCACATTCTAAAGCTTCAGCCATCATTTCAGGAGAGATCTGCTTCTTTTGTATTGTAAGTTTTAGGCAAGTAGATTCATGCCCATAAACATATGCACAATAATAAAGCTACCCAGGACAGATTAAATTAAAATATTGGCAGAGCACAGTATTGTTTTCACCCTGGATATGCCAATTACATGACACCTACTGGAATCTGCTTGATAGCTGAGGCATTATTTCAATTCAAAAGTAGTGAATATCAGGGAAGGTTAATGGTCTGGTACAAAAATGGAAGTGCTGGCCCAAAGTCAAATGAAAGTAAAAGTTTCAAGTAAGTCTAAGAGAAAATGATTTCTTCTTCAAGCTAATGCTAAGATTGTACAGAGTCATTTCACATTTAACCTGAGACTAAACTAAATGGCAAGTCAGCTATGTTTTCATTTGTTAAAAATGTAATATTAATGAGGAGTTTCACACATTATAATTTTTATTGTTTTACTTCAAATGTGCTGATCTACAATTGTTCTATGAAGTGATATTACATAGAGTAAAAGGAATATAGTATCACTTTCTGTTCTTTTTTCCAACAAGAAAAAATAAAATTGCAGATTGTATGTGTGATACATTCTAATCAGTTAAACCAGCAATCCTCCAGAGTGTGAACTGGAACTCTACTCCTTTCTCTGTTTGAACGGTTAAAGGGCAGAAATTTACCTGGATGCTGGGGTGTTTGTGTAATAAATCTCCAGGAGTGAACTATGAATATCCCAAAGACTGATCATGATTCTCTATTTTCATGTGTCAGTGGCAACAGGTCTGATGGAAAGTACCAGATAGCTTGTGGTGTGTCAAGTTGGCACCAGTGTCCAATGAAATTGACTTCCTGCTGGAAAATGTCACTTGATATGACATTATCTAGACTACCTACCTAAACCCAGTTGACTTGCCATCTGCTCCACAGTGAAACTGGCACAATCTCCAAGAGAAAACACACTGCCTTTCTATATAATTGCCTTTGGGATGGAAAATCAATTGACCATGATTAGTTATGCTGATTGATTGTTGATGTTAAAATCAAGATCAAAAGCCTTCCTCCACCCCAAAAAAGGTTAGAGTCTAGTCATTCCTAATGTTTATATTGAAAACTATTTTTGTTTGACTATTAGGGTACAATATTTTCAGAATTCACACTTATATTAAAATACTTAATATGCCAGACTGCAAAGTCATTTAACTGCAAGATTGGCAGTTCAAGCTCACCTGCTGCTCCTCTGAAACTCTATACAGGGTCGTTATGGATCAGAACCCAACTGGACAGTACTTTACAACAATAAATATTTTGAATAATAAATTGTTGTTTGTTGTGTTAGGCTTATAATATTATTTATTATATGCTACCAGGTCTTGATGTAAAATATTATGTTTGTAATTTTCTATGTACTATATACACAGAGACACACACATCTACACACATTTGTTTATACTTATATATTATGACTTAACTGAATATCCTCACATTTGTCTTATCCTAATAGGCAACTATTCCCTTACTAAGAGAAGATGCCCTCTGCAGAATTATGTCCATTAACTTACATCAGTGTACCTTTCTCAGTATGGTCCCTTTTGAAAGGACTTACCATGTCTAAATAAGCAAAGCACAGGAAATATACAATGAGCTCAGTGATTATAATTTTTATTTGGTATTGCATTAAATCATCTCCATTAATACGACAGACTGTAATTTGTTGGCACTTGGAATCTACAGTCACCAGAATTGATTTGCTTTGTGTATATTTCTTAACCACCTCTCAATGATGTACTATTTCTTTCCTTAAATGTCATTGTCCATAGTCTAAATCATTTCTAAACAGGAACATCAGCTTTTAGTTTTAAAAAATCCTATTTCATGGTTATAATTGGTAACAATCATTTCTTTGTGAATTTTTAAATAATACATGTTATAAACAGTAGCTGAGAGACTGATAGCAGTTTACTCTACAAAAACAGTAGAGAGACAACAATAATAACAGCAACAAGAAGACATCAAACAAATCTGAATGACCTTTGGTCAGACATGGGCAGGTGCACCAATCAACCCCACAGTGAGAAAGCTATAATGACGTGATATGTTATGGACTTGTTGGCTGCATCAATTGTGGGAAGCAGAGTAATTAGACTTGACACTGATACTCTCTCATACTCAAAACTCTAGGGGAAAGGGTTCCAACTGCCAACTGTTTTCCAAACCCTTATCTGTTTATCTACAGCTTTTGGCTCTTTAAAATGTGATGGTATCCAAATTAAATCCAAATAAGACGTCTGTTAATTTAGAATTGTGGCTTTATTCACAGAAGGAAGGCAACATGAAATTTGAAAAAGATTGTGAGAAGATTCTTAAAATCCCTTCTGCATTTGACCTTTCCAGAATGTAGAAATTTATAAAACTTAAAAGCGGCAAACAGTGCTGGCAAATTATTAAATTGGTTTTCTGATCTCAGTGCCTTTAAAATGTCTGTTTCTGTCAGTAAGGACTGTGCTTTATATTTATGTGTATCTGTTACTTATATTTATTTTTATTAAATAAAACATTTGAAAGATTGTAAAGCATATTTCATTCTGTAGCACATCTATATTACATATAAATACTTTTCTGGACCATGAATAAGAAAGACCATAGAAGAATTGAGTTATGGTGTTGGAGGAGAATATTGAAAGTGCCATGGAATGCCAAAAACCCAATAGATCTGTGTTGGAAGAAGTGCAGCCAGAGTGCTCCTTGGAGGCCAGGATGGCCAAACTTTGTCTCTCATACTTCAGACATATTATTGGGAGGGACCAGTCACTAGAGAAAGATACCATGTTTGGTAAGGTGGAGGTTAAAAGAAAAAGAGAAGACCCCCAGGAAGATGGATTGGCAAAGTGGCAGAATCAATGAGCTCAAGCATGGCAACAGTTGTGAGGTTGGCCCTGGACCAGGCAGTGTTTCAGTCTGTCATGCATAGGGTCACTATGAGTCGGTACTGACTCGATGGCACCTAACAACAACAACAACAAAGTATTTATATGAAATATAGATGTGCTATAGAATGAAGGAAATGTAAAGCAGAAAAAAAATTCAGTATTTGCTGATGTTATGTATACTGTAAGCATATGATATGGACGTTACTGTGAAGCTAATGTAAGTATTTCACAAACTGAAAATATATTTTAATAAGCATGACTCTTAAATATGTAAGGTACATCTATTCTAAAAAAGCAAATAAAAATAACAAAGAAATACTTCATTTTTATTGTTTGCAGATTAAGATTCCCTAAGGTATATATATGGAGCCCTGGTGTGGTGCTGTGGGCTAATGCATCAGACTGTAACGTCATTTGAACTGCAAGGTCAGTGGTTCAAGCTCACCAGCTGCTCTTTGGTAACCCCATACAGGGTTGCTATGGGTCAGAACTCCCCCAAGGTATGTGTGTGTGTATATATATATATATATATATGCATATATATATATAATATATTATATTATATATATATTGTTGTTGTCAGGTGCCATGGAGTCGGAACCGACTCATAGTGACCCCATGTATAGCAGAACGAAGCAATGTTTGATACTGGGCCAACCTCACTACTGCTGCCACACTTGACGCCATCAATGATGCCATCTGGCTGATCCATCTCATTGAGGGTCTTCCTCTTTTTCTCTGACCCTCCATCTTACCAAGCATGATATCCTTCTCCAGAGACTGTTCCCTGCTGACAATATGTCCAAAGTATGAGAGATGAAGTTTAGCCATCTTGGCCTCCAAGGAGCACTCTGGCTGTACCTCTTCCAAAATAGATCTATTGGTTCTTTTGGCAGTCCATGACACTTTCAGTATTCTCCTCCAACACCACAATTCAAAGGCCTCAATTCTTCTACGATCTTCCTTATTCACTGCCCAGCTTTCGCATGCATATGAGGTTATTGAAAATACCATGGCTTGGGTCAGGCGCACCTTAGTCCTCAAGCTGACATTTTTGCTCTTCAACGCTTTAAAAAGTTCCTATGTAGCAGATTTGCCCAATGCAATACGTCATCTGATCTCTTGACTGCTGCTTCTGTGAATGTTGATATGTTGATAGTTGAATATATATATATATACACACACATATACATATATAAACACACACACACACACACACACATATATATATATATATATATATCCTTGAAAGATTATTTAAATCGGTTATTAATGCCTTCTTTATCAATTTAAAAAAATAATTGTCCTGCCCTTTCTATAATCTAATTCTTAGATTATGATGCATGCTACTGTGGTGCTGGAAGCTATGCCACCAGTATTCTAAATACCAGCAGAATCACAAATGGCGGAAAGTTTTCAGTTGAGCTTCCAGACTAAAACAGATCAAGAAGAAGGAAAGACAGACTACTGCTGAATATTTAGCCACTGAAATCTTTATGAATGACAGTTGAATACTGTCAGGTATAGGGATTATAAGATGAAAACTTTATAAATAGCCCCAGAATATTGTCAGATAAAGTGTCATGAGATGATCCCATCAGGTTGCAATACTCTCAAATTATGATTGGAGAAGACTTGTTTCCTCAAAGTAGAGTTGACCATGATGATGAAAATGGATTAAAGCTTTTGGGACCTTCATTTGTTGATGAAGCACATCCCAAAATGAAGTGAAACAGCTGTGACATTCATTTATAATCATAACACAGAATGTACAAAGTACAATTCCAAGAAAACTGGAAGTTGTCAAAAAAAAATGGAATACATAAAGATGGATATCCTAGTCATTATAAATGAGATGATATGGATGGATATTGGCCATTTTGAAACAAACTATCATATGGTGTACTATGGCAAAAACAACAAATTGAAAAGGAATGGCATAGTATTGATAATCAAAAAGAAAATTTCAAGATCTCTTTTGAAGTACAATGCTATCTTTGTGATAGGATAATGTCCATATGCTTACAAAGATTATGAGTTAATTAATACCACTGTTATTCAAATTTATGCACCAACCACTAAAGCCAGTGATGATGAAATTCTTCAGTGTGAAATTCATCAAACATGCAGTCAAAATGTATTGATAATTATTGGTGATTGGAATGTGAATGTTTGAAACAAAGAGGAAAGATGAATAGATTGAAAATATGACATTGTTGACAGAAATTATGATAGAGATTGCATGATAGAATTTTATAAGACCAATGACTTATTGATGATTGCAAATACCTTTATAAAGCAATGTAGAAATGACTGCACATGAACCTTATCAGATGGAATACACAGAAACTAATTTGACTATATCAGTGAGAAGAAATGGTGTAAAAACTCAATTTCATCAGCCAAAACAGTGGTGGGGCAGACAGTGGAACAGATAATCAATTGTTTTTATGCAAGTTCAAGCTGAAGCTAAAGCAAACTAAAATAAACTTACTAGAGCCAAAATCTGACCTAGAGCATGTCCCTACTGAAGTTAGAGGCCATCTCAAGAGCATATTTGATGCATTACAAATTAGTGACTGAATATCAGAAGGTTTGTGGAATGACATGAAGAGTATCATAGGAGAAAAAAATAAAAGGTCAGAAGGAGACAAGATAAAAAGAAATTACTTTAAAACTTCCTCTCCAATATAGAGAAACTAAAGTGAAAGGTAAAAAAAAATGAGGAAGTCAAAGAGCTGAACAGAAAATTTCAAAGGGCAGTTTGAGAAGACAAATTCAAGTATTATAACGAAATATACAAAGACCTGGAATTTGAAAAACAAAAGGGAAAAACATACATACGTTTTTCAAGCTGAAACAACTGAAGAAAATATTCAAGTCTTGATTTGCAATATTGAACAATTCTACTGAGTGATGGAGAAAGCATCAAAAGAAAATGAATGGAATACACACAGTCACTATATCAAAAAGAAATGGTCAAGGTTAAGCTATTTCAAGAGTTAGCATATGATCAAGAACCAATGGTACTGAAGTCATTGGCAAAGAACAAGGTTCTGGGAATTGAGGGAATACAAATGGAAATATTTCAATAACTGATTCAGCACTGGAGGCACTCACTTATCAAAGCCAACAAATTTGGAAGAGAGCTACCTGGCCAACTGATTGGAAAAGATCCATATTTGTTCTGCTTCCAAAGAGAGGTGATCCAATGGAATTCAGAAATCATAGAACAATATCTCATGCAAATAAAATTTTGCTGAAGATAATTTAAAAATATTTACAATACTACATCAACAAGGAACTGCTGAGTTTCAAATTGACAGTTCCCTATCGATTTATTCGATAGTCAGTAGTTTTAGCTACAATCTTGACTAAACTAGATCACCTGATTGTTCTTCTGTGGAATGTGTGAATGGGTTTTAATAGCCAACCTTGCAGTTAGCAGTTGAGCAGTTGAGACAGTTTGTGCCACCTGGTGTAGTGCTATAGGATAAGCACCGAATTGCAAGGTCGGTTTAAAGGCAAGGTTTGTGGTTCAATCTTACCAAGCACTCCCCAGTAACCCTATACAAGGTCACTATGAATCAGAACTGACTCAGTGGCATTTAACAATACCAACAACAATGGTGGTGGTAGGAAGTCCTGGTATGGCACAGTAGGGTAAGCAATGGACTGCTAATCATTGTGTTGTACTTCCAGTTCACATGAGGAGTCTGTACCACCTAGTAGCAACTATTAAGATTGCTTGGGTCAATTGCTATACATCCTTTAAAAATTTTACTTGAATAAGAGTCTTTACCTCATAAGGACAATAAGGGACAGCTTGGAAAGAAGTGAATGCTATTAGAGAATGAGAAATATTTCATTCACTGAGAATAATTTTATCCCTTAAGATAGGTTGCATACTATATTAATCTTTTCACACTAGAATATTTATGAAAACATTTATTATTATGCACTAAAATGATCTCCTATACATTAATAGGATTCATCAGAAAGCGATTGTGGAAAAAAAATGCCTCCTCAAAGTAGGGTTGACCATAATGAAATGAATACAGTTAAGCT
>NW_006408734.1:2777262-2793195 GCF_000296735.1 Chrysochloris asiatica
GTCGGTTCCGACTCGATGGCACCTGACAACAACAACAACAACAACTATTGTAGAAATTTATTAAGATGATGTGGAGATTATGGTTGTATATAATTATAATTTTCCATATGTATCTGTGCTTCTATGATATAAAATGAAAACTAAACAAAATACTAAGTTAAGATTCTCTTCAAGACAATTTAAGGAAAACATTGTGGACACTGGCTTATGACCCTAGTCATCTGATTGAATAGAGCAATTAAACAACACTCCTCAAATGATACAAGTACTTAAAGAAGGAAAATTCCTTTTATACAGGCTTTCCTCACTAATTTATAGCCCCTTTTCTTGTTTAATTTTGAAGATCAACATAGTAACTTAATTTATGTATATATTTGTCACATAAAATACCTAGAGTGGATTGTGTACTCTTGAGAACATATCCAAATATAGGAATTTGCTGTAACTTACAGTTTCCTTGACAAATCTTTTGAGAATCTGAGTTTTCAGGTAGATATTTCTGAAGAAAGGGTCAAAAGTATCACTTATTTCTTTTTCTCTCCATCAACTGTAAGAAAAGCCAAGGAGTGTTGATTCAGCTAGAATCTCCAAATTGTCCTAGAGAGCACCGCTTCTTCTTTTGATCCCAAAGTGGTAAAAGTGGAAACTGTGCATTCCAATAGTCAGATTTCTCAGTGAAAAATCTAGTGTAATTATGCTGCAGATATAATTAATCTAAACACACATATAAACAACTAGTATATGTTTAAAAGGGTTATTTTGTGCACATATTTTAGCATAGTTTATACGCTCAGGAACAAATGCCACTAAGTAGGAAGAATACTCAAAATTTTGCAGTGTAATAGAATACTGAAGTACACAGCTTGGACTCCTGGTATCCTTTAAAAACCTAATTCCTGAGGCTTTAACAGGCAGCTGCACTGTGAACACACTGTAAATACTCCTACTTGCCCATTATATTAATTTGTAAAATCAGAAAATCTCTCCTTTGTGGATTACGAACAAGTGGACACACGTTTATAATCTTTGCAGAAGCATCAATTTTATCCTGTGCAGCTGTGGAAGTAGGTTGGGTGCATTTAATTAGGTTATTTGTACTATGATAATGAGCCAAATGGATGTTCATTCAACATTCCACTTTATTATATTTGCAGATGCATAGATGTCTGGCTAAATTAAATATATACATACAGAGCAGATCTTTATACTTAAAAATAAGTTATTAGTCCTTGCCTAGAAAAATCTGTTCATTTAGAAAAAGACAAAGTTGATGTTTATTATCTGTGGTATAATTTTTATGCATATTCCTATCAAAAGTACATAAGTCACTCATTTTTGTGTTTGACAGGAGATAATCAGGTTTTGATTGCTTCCCTGTTATTTATTTCACATTCTAATGTTTGTCATCTTAGCGGCACTGTAGGATAAGCACTGGACTTCAAACTACAAGGTTGGAAGTTCAAAGCCACCAGCTGCTCCTCAGAAAACACTATCTAGGGTCAGTATGGGTCCAAACCAACTTGATGGCAATTAACAACAACAAAAATATTTGTCAATAAAGGGAAATACACATACTCATAGTTGCTAATCTATTATCCATCTCTCACTTTTTTCCTGATAGAGCAATTCAATGTTATTCATATATATTACTCTTCTCCCATGAGATGGAAGGAACACTGACCCAGCCACTAAAGCATTTATCTAAGTTACTAAATGTATGACATTTCCTGGTAATGTTGTTATTGGTCTAGAGTTAGCTTTTGGTATTCAGTTTCCTCAAATATAGTCCATGATTGGGGAGAATTGCTCTATCTCATTCACAAGATGAGAACAGAGAAGAAAAATGTTCTACTTGATGCAGGTAACATAAGGGCCTAAATCAAGCAAAAACTAAGAAAAAAGGATGGCAGAACCAGAAAATTATAAATCAACTTGAGTTCTTAATGTCTCATGGTGCTATTGAATCTAATACTGTTGTTGTTGCTAGTTGGTTCCCACTCACAGGGTTTCTGAGGTGTGGTTAGTTAAGTTTGAACTACCAACTTTGTGCTTCAAAGCCATCTTGAGGTCCAGTGCTTATCCTACAGACAATTTCTTGTTTATAGGAATATAATGTTGTTGTTGTGAGGTGTCATCGAGTCGGTACCGACCCATAACGACCTTATGCAAAGCAGAACTGCCTGATCCTGGGCCAATCTCACTACTGTTCCCATGCTTGAGTCCACCGATGCTGCCGCTTGGCCAATCCATCTCGTTGGGGGTCTTCCCCTTTTTCTCTGACCCTCCACCTTACCAAACATGATATCCTTCTCCAGCGACTGGTTTCTCCTGACAATATGTCCAAAGTATAAGAGACAAAGTTTAGCTATCTTGGCCTCCAAGGAGCACTCTGGCTGTGCTTTTCCACAACCAATCTATCAGTTCTTTTGGTGGCACATGGCACTTTCAGTATTCTCCTCCAACACCATAACTCAAAAGCATCAATTCTTCTACAGTCTTCCTTATTCATTGTCCAGCTTTCACATGCATATGAGGTGATCGAAAATACCATGGTTTGGGTCAGGCACACCTTAGTCCTCAAGCTGACATCTTTGCTTTTCAACACTTTAAAAAGGTCTTGTGTAGTAGATTTGCCTAATGCAATACATTGTTTGATTTCTTGACTGCTGCTTCCATGAGTGTTGATAGTTGATCCAAGAAGAATGAAGTCGTTGACAACTTCAATCTTTCCCCCGATGATAAGAATGTTGTTTATTGGTCCAGTGGTGAGGATTTTTGTTTTCTTGACATTGAGATGTAATCCATATCTGTCGAGGACCGGCCTCGACAGGGGAGTTTGGTTCACAAGTTGGGCGATCTGGCGGCGACAGCGACAGATAAAGAATATACACCAAGACACAACAAGAGAGACACATAGACACCCCGGAACTAGAGTGGATGCTTAACTGGTGTCAGACAGATCCTGCATTGTAAACATTTTGGCTATGCATGCCGTTTGCACACCTTGTCAACTGCAATGCCTGCCTGTACTGCAAGCCGCAACACATCGCATGCGAGCCGTAATGCATGCAGGCTTTGGTCTGCGCGCCAGTTTTATTTCGGGGAGGAGCTTTACACAAAGGAAGGCAGGGTTTATTAAGACGGGGTACGGAAATGAAATGTGATTAATTGTTCAACACAGGACACAAGGATTTACAGGTACAAATTCTAAAACATACATCACAAATTGTTTTGATAATCTAACATCCTTAATTTTCCAGAAATTCAAGCAAATTATTATATGGTACTTTTCAGGTTCGAATCCCAGGGCAGCAACTCGGTTTCTCCAGGTTAATTAACATACCTATAGCACCTAATCTCAAATGGGAACAAGGTGGAAAGGATTGAAAGGAGTCCTGCTGTGTCGGCTGGCTGGCAGAGGCCTGCAGGAAGAGGCAAGAGGCCTAGCTGCAGGGTTTGCACCTAGAGGCTATCCAGGAAGGCAGAAGCTATTGTTCTTTAGATAAAGCCCCAGAATACGCCAATCTACTGAGTTAATTCCTTGGGGGAAACTTGTCTCCAGAGCTTCCCAGCAAACTTGTTTTTGGAGCTTTTTACAGTCTCAGATTTAGGAGCAGTTTTTTGTTTTAATATTTGTCCATGGGTATCAAGGGCTCATGTATTAAGTTAATATCAAACATAACTGAATAATTTGATGAAGAACAGTTTGGACGAGCTTGCCCAGTTGCCAGAGTTTGCTCCTCAGAGAGATTTGTTCCTTGAACACCTTAAGCACTGCCACGACAGTGGAGACATTGAGAGAGGCACATTAAGAAACCATTTTCTCAGAGACTACAGTTACAGGAGTTCAAAGCCTAGCATGAATTAATAGAACTAAAGAGAATTATACAGAACTGGCCCCACAGTGAGTTTGAAAAAGCCAATGAACCTGGGAAGTCTGGAGGTTACTTCCTTGAGCACACAGGGTCTCTGGCCAGCAAGTCTGAGTGCAGCCACGTGCTGGATTTTCATCCATGACACTGGTCCTCAACACCCCAATTACCTGCAGTCTGCAACACATATCGAAGGCTGTGCTCACTGATCTTCATCAGTAAATGTTTTGAGTCCTCTTCACTTTCAGCAAGCAAGGTTGTATCATGTGCATATCACAGGCTGTTAATGAGGTTTCCTCCAATCCTGATGCCACACTTTTTTTTCTCAGATTATATGCTCAGCATACATGTTGAATAAGTATGTTAAAAGTATGCAATCTTGTAGCACATCTTTTTTAATTTTAAACCATTCAGTGTTCCCATGTTCTGTTCGAACAACTGCCTCTTAGTCCAGGTACAGATTCCTCATGAGCACAATTAAGTGTTCCGGAATACTCATACTTCACAATATTGTCCATAGCTTGTCATGATCCACACAATCAAAAGCCTTTGCATAGTCAATAAAGCACAGGTAAATATATTTCTATTATTCTCTGCTTTCAGCCAAGATCCATTAGACATCAGCAAAGATATTCCTTATTCCATGGCCTCTTCTGAATCCAGCTTGACCCTCTGGAAGTTCTCTGTGAATGTATGATTATAGCCATTTCTGTGTTACCTTTAGTAAAACTTTACTCGCATGGGGTATCAAAGAGATTGTCCAATGATTTCTGCATTCCGTTGGGTCAGCCCTCTTTGGAATGGGCACAAATATGGATCTCTTCCAATCCAAAGCTTAATAGAAACTTTCTATTATATTCCTAAGGGGAAATGAGCCCTTCAGGAATATAATAGAAAGTTGCTATTAAGTTTCTTACTATGTAAGATAATAAATGTCCTTATGATTAACTTAATTGGAATAATTCATTTACATTATACTCAGAAGTACTTGTTTATTTTAAAATAATAAAATTGATATATATCTATCATAATTATTGTGCAAAAATACATCCCATTGGCATTCAACAATTTTGAAATAGATTATGATCAGGAACTTCTGCTACTGAAGGAAGAAGTTTAAGCTGCACTGAAGGCACAATCAAACATAAGTTTCCAGGAATTGACAAAATATCAGTCAAGATACTTCAGCAAATAGATGCAGCACAGGAAATGCTTACTCATGTATGCCAAGAAATTTTTTAGACATCTACTTGGGATTTAGAAGAAAATCCTTATTTATGTTTATTCCAAAGATGGGTGATCAAACAGAATACAGAAATTATAAAACAATTCTATTAATATCATATACTATTAAAATGTTGCTGGAGATTATTAAAAGGATTCAGAAAAAGCATTGGCTCATGGGTTACAATGCTGATGTCAGAGGACTCTTGCCAAAAGCAAAGACTATGAGAAATATGGTTGCTTTGTTTTATCAGCTGCATGAAGATATTTGACTATAGTGATAAAAATAATGTATGATTACCATTATGAAGAATAAGAATTCTAGGGTCAGAGTCTTGAAATTAAAAAAATAAATAAATTCACAAAAATCATACCTGTAATTGCTCTACCTCTTAAAGATTCAATAGCTAACAAATGCATGGAATATCTTTTAATCTTAAAACATACGTATTTATATATTTTGATGTTTTACTTTCCAAAGTTAGCATTATATGCCAATATACAATGTTTCATATGCACACAGAATTCTACTTTATGTATGATGCTGGTACTATTATATCAATTGTTCTTGATGATGTTAATGGTATAGCATTATATTCATTATTACAAGCACAAAATTTATTATTATTGAACATCTATGATATCCCAGGCAAAGTTCAATAAGGAATACAGACACTATCACATAAATTTAAAACATGATTTCAGATTATGCTAGGAAGAGCATAAAGCAGAGGTGGGAAATAACTTGACAAAGAACTAAAGAAAGAAGATCTTTTTTCCATGGGTAGAGAATGAGGAAGTTTTTTAAAGACATGTTTATTGAGCAAAAAACTGATGGCTTAGATGTTGCTGTGCTCTAAAGCTATTTCACTGGTATTTCAAATTCAAGCAAGTCCACCAGTTTTGACAGGTTTCAGCAGAGCTTTCAGACTAAGGCAGAGTAGGAAGAAGAAACTGGCAATCTAATTTTGAAAGAGTTGCATAAGAAAATCTTATGGCTAATAATTAATTATCCCCTGGTATAAGAAGATGAGCTTTTCATTTGGAAGGCATTAAAAATACAATTGGGGAAGAGTTGCTTGTCAAAGTACAGTCGATCTTAATGATGTGGATGAAGTACAATTTTCAGGAACTTCATTTGCTGATGTGCCATGACTCAAAGTGATAAGAAACAGCCCCAAACATCTAATAATGAGAGTGTGGAATGTACAAAGTATAAAGATAGGGAAATTGTCATAAAAATAAATGAAACCCAATGATCAGTATTATAGGCATTTGTGAGCTAAAATAGACTGGTAGTGGTTACTTTGAATCAATCAATTATATGGTTTACTATGCATAAAATGACCCATTGAAGAGGAATGATGTCAATCCAGATTTAGAAGAGAACATGATATCATTATTGATATCAGATGGAATATCATTGAAAGCAGACAAAACCAGATAGATATTTACCTCTGTTTTATTGATTATGCAAAGGTACTTGACTGTGTGAATCAGAACAAATTATGCATAATACTGAGAAGAATGAGAATCCCAGCACATTTAATTGCAGAACCTGTGCATAGACCAAGAGACAATCATTGGAAAAGAACAAGGATTTACTGATGAAGGTCAAAGACTATATACTTTGTTATAGATTGCACCACAATATAAAAAACAAAAACAAAAATCCTCACAACTGGACCAAAACATGATCATGATAAATGGAGACTACATTGGAGTTGTCAAGGGTTTCATTCTACTTGGATTCACAATCAACATCCATGGAAGCAGCCAGTAGTCAAGGAATCAAGTGGAGTATTGCACTGAGCAAATCAGATACAAAAGATGTCTTTAAAATATTAAGAAGCAAACAAGTCACTTTGAGGACTCATATGTGCCTGGACAATGCAATGGTTTTTTTCAGTCACCACATACATATGAATGATCAAACTAGACAATGAATAAAGAAGACTGAAGAAGAATTGATGCAACTAACTTACAGTGTTGAAGAATAATGAGTATACTATGGACTACCAAAAGCAGGGACAAATTTGTCTTCGAATAAATATACCCAGAACACATGTAAGAAGCAAGAATGTGAGACTTTCTTTCATTTACTTCAGATTTGTAATCAAGATGATGTATACCAGGACATCAAAGTAGAGGATCATTGTAAAAGAAGATGAATCTCAAGGAGATGGATTACCATCATGACTGCAACAATGGGCTCTAAAATAGCAATGATTGTAAAGATGACACAAGACCAGGCATTGTACATAAGGTCACTGTGAGTTGGAAACAAATCAATGGCTCCTAGCAACATCAGTAGCAATTAAAATAAAATGAGCAGAAATACAAACAAAGTAAGAATACAAGAGTACGTAAAATACAAAGAACATGATTTCTGGGCTGAGGGACAATAAGCACAAGATAGGAACTAGTTGGCAAAATAAAATCATAGAGAAAAAACAGGCTTCATCATGTAAGAACTTCTTTTTATTTATCTATTTTTTAGCTTTTTATTGTGAATTGACTGAAAGTTTAGAGAAAAAGATCAAAAGTTTTCTAATAAAAAATCAAATACTTTGTGTGATCTCAATGATTTAAATTCCCCTCCATACAGCAACAGTTATCCAACTTACTAACTGTGGTTCCTAGTTCCATTCCACCCACCTTCCCATCCCTTCTCAGCTTTGTCCTTAGATAAATGTTGCCTTTTTTATTTTGAATTATTGAAAATTCTATGGTAAGAATACTTTACTAATCGTATTGTCCCCCTATACACCTATCTACTGCTTCACTGAAAATTGGGCCACAATGATGAGTTCCTTTCCAGATGTGAAAAAACATAGTTTCTGGTTACTCCAGTCTCGTTCTGAGCAGTAAGCCTGATCCTGTTTTATAATTTTGACTTTTGTTCCAGGTTTTCGCCTACTTTATCTAGGAACTTCTGTTATCCCTTTCAGAGAAATTAGTTGTGGTAGCTTGGTATTATCTACTTCTTCTATCTCAGAATTGTGGAGACTGATGCTCATTTCATGTTCATCATGTTAAGAACTTTTAAACCTTTTTAAAAAAACTTTCAAATTTATTGTAAGTGTATGGGAAGCTATCAGACAATTTTAATCAAAGGAGTGATGTTGTAAACTCTACATTTAAAAAGAATATTTCTGACTACTATGGGGAATGTAAATTAAGACTAAATATTAAAATTGTCTTTTTGCTGCCTATTAACATGACTTTTTATTTTTATTTACTGATGTGATAATTTTTATGTACACATAACCTGATATTAAACCATCTGTACATTCCTATCATAAGCTGTATTTGTTCATGATAGGGTATCACATGATTTTAAATTGTTAGCATTTTCTCTGGAATATTTACAGTTTTATTGGTGGTGGTTATGTGCCATGGAGTCAGAACTGACTCATAGAGACCCTGTATAGGCTTTCTAAGGCTGTAAATCTTTACAGGAGCAGAAAGCCTCATCTTTCTCCCATGAAACAGTTGGTAGTTTCGAACTGCTGACCTTAAGGTTCACAGCCTGATTCATTACCACTACTCTACCAGAGCTCCTACAGTTGCATTAAGAAGTGAAAATTATTTTTGAGGTTTTATCAAGAACCAAGCACTACCAAATGTAAACATACTTTAAATTGTGTATCTTAATTATAGATATTTGAAAGTTTTACTCTGTTTCAGACTACATTTGGACTGTTGTTGTTAAGTATGTCGAGTTAGTTCTGACTCATAGCGATCCTGTAAATACGTTTTACCCTTTGCTACTGGATGAAAAATGGGAAGTCAAACTAATATCTGAAATATGTTATTGTTAATAGGTGCCATTGAGTTGGTACTGACTCATAGTGACCCTAGGCACAACAGAACAAAACACTGCCTGGTCCTGACTAATCTCAACATTGTTGCCATGCTTGAGCCCATTGATGCTCCCACTTTGCCAATCCATCTCACTGGGGGTCTTCCTCTTTTTCTCTGACCCTCCATCTAACCAAACATGATATATTTCACCAGTGACTGGTACCCCCTGACAATATGTCAGAAGAATGAGAGCGGATGTCTGGTCATCCTGGCCTCCAAGGAGCACTCTGGCTGTATTTCTTACAATACAGATTGGTTTGTTCTTTTGGCAGCCCATGATATTTCAACATTCTCTCCAAAACCATAACTAAAATGCATCAATTCTTCAACGACCTTCCTTTTCACAGTCCAACTTACACATGCTTATGAGGTATTGAAAATAGTGTCACAAGCACCTTAGTCCTCAAGCTGACATCTTTGCTCTTCAACAATTTAAAAAACTCCTGTGCAGATTTGCCTAATGAAACATGTCATTTGATTTCTTGACTGCTGCTTCCATGAGTGTTGATGGTTGATCCAAGAAAAATGACTTATTTGACAATTTTAATATTTTCTCCACTGCTAAGAATGTTGTTTATTGGTCCACTGGTGAGGATTTGTGTTTTCTATGCATTGAGATGCAATCCATACTGAAAGCTAGGGTCTTTGATCTTCATCAGTAAGTATTTTAAGTCCTCTTCACTTTCAGCAAGCGAGGTTGTATCATCTTGCATATTGCATGTTGTTAATGAGTCTTCCTCCAATCCTGACACCACGTTTTTCTTTATAGAACCCAGCTCTCAGATTTATTTGCTCAGCATACAGCTTGAATAAGTATGGTGAAAGAATACGACCCTGTTGCTCACCTTTTCTAATTTCAAACCTTTCAGTATTCCTTCCCATGTTCTGTGTGAAAAACTGGCTCTTGGTCTATGGACAGGTTCCTTATGAGCATAATTTAGTGTTCTGGAATAGTCATACTTTAAATGTTGTCCAGAGCTTCAAATGATCCACACAATCAAAGTCCTTTGTATAGTCAATAAAGCACAGGTAAACATCTTTCTGGTAATCTCTGCTGTTAGCCAAGATCCATTTGACGACAGCCATGATATCCCTCATTCCACATCCTCTTCTGAATCCAGCTTTAACCTCTGGAAGTTCTCTATCAATATATGATTGCAGCCATTTCTGTATTACCTTAAATAGAACTTTACTCACATGAGATATCAAAGATAATGTTTGATGATTTCCACATTCCTCTATTTGGAATGGGCACAAATATGGATCTTTTCCAATCAGCCAGCAAGATAGTTGTTTTCCAAATTTCTTGGCATAGATGAGTGAGTGCCTCCTGTGTCACTTCACTTTCTTGAAAGATTTCAATTTCTATTTCATCAATTCCTGGTGCCTTGTTCTTTGCCAATTTCTTCAATGCACCTTGGATTTCTTCCTTCAGTATCATTGTCTCTTGATCATATGCTACCTCTTGAATTGATTGAACACTGACCATTTCCTTTTGGTACAGTGACTCTGTGTATTCCTTCCATCTTCTGTTGATGCTTTCTGCATCATTCAATGATTTGCCCAGAGAATTCTTCAATAACGAATGTCAAGGCTTGAATTTTTTTCTTCACTTCCTTCAGTCTGAGCAATGCTGAGCGTATTCTTCCCTTTTGGTTTTCTAATACCAGATCTTTGCACATTTCGTTGTAATATTAGACTAAGCATCTCTAGCTGAACTTTGAAAATTTCTGTTCAGTTCTTGTACCTCATTTCTTTCATTTGCTTTAGCCTCTCTATGCCAGAGAGCAAGTTTCAGTGTCTCTTCTGACATCCATTTTGATCTTTTCCATCTTTTTTGTCTTTTTAATGCCTTTTTACTTTTTTCCTGTATTATGTTCTTGATGTCATCCCACAATTCTAATGGTCTTTGATCTTTAATGTTTAATGTATCAAATCTGTTATTCAGATTATTTCTAAATTCAGGTGGGATATTTTCAAAGTCTTATTTTGGCTCTCTCGTGGATTTGTTTTCATTTTTCTTCAGCTTCCGTATGAATTTGCATAAGAGCAATTTACAGCCTGTTACACAATCTGCCCCTGGCCTTGTTTTCACTGATGATATGGATCTTTTCCACCATCTCTTTCCACAGATGTAGTCAGTTTGATTTCTATGTATTCCAGCTGGTAAGCTCCATGTATATAGTCGTCTCTTATTCTGTTTGAAAAAAGGTATTTGAAATGATCAAATAATTGGTTTTGCAGAATTCTATCATGTGATCTCCAGCATCATTTCTATCATCAAGACCATATTTTGCAACTACTGATCGTTTCTCTTTTTTTCCCCTACCTTTGCATTCTAATCACCAGTGCTTATCAATATATCTTGATTGCATGTTTGATCAATTTCAGATTGAAGAAGTTGGTAGAATTCTTCTATTTCATCTTCACTTGCTTTAGTGTTTGATGCATAAATTTGAATAATAGTGGTATTAACTGGGCTTCCTTGCAGGTACATGGATATTATCCTATCACAGACAGCATTGCACCTCATGACTGATCTTGATATGTTCTTTTTGACGATGAATGCAACATCATTCCTCTTTCATTTGTCATTTCCGGCATAGTAAACCATGTGGTTGTCAGATTCAAAATGGCCAATGCCAGTCCATTTCAGCTCATTAATGCTTAAGATATCGATGTTTGTGCATTCCACTTTTATTTCAAAATTTCCAAAATTCCTAGATTCATGCTTCCTACATTCCATGTTCTGATTATTAATGAATGTTTACAGCTGTTTCTCTTCATTTTGAGTTGTGCCCCATCAGCAAATCAAGGGCCTGAGGGCTTTACTTCTGAGAGATTTACTTCATTCATGTCATCATGGTCAGCTCTACTTTGAGGAGGCAGCTCTTCCCCAGTCGAATTTTGAGTGCCTTTCAACCTGAGGGGCTCATTTTCTGGCACTGTATCTGACAGTGTTTCTCTGCTATTCATAAGGTTTTCAATGGCTCAATACTTGGCAGTTCATGTCTCCTTCTCACTAGTCTGTGTTCATCTGGAAGCTCACAAGCTACCACAGTAGGACAAACTGACAGATGAGTGGTGGTTTGTCTGTTGGAATTATGTAATTAATAGGCAATTGTCCCCAAATTGAGCTTATTTATTTATTTTTGAAAGCCTAATTCATTAAAATAGGCACATTGACTGGCTATCATTCCAAAATCATTTGCTAAGGGACAAGCTACAAATATGACCCCAGCAAGACTGCTGACTGGCAATGCATATGTACTTATTTTATATTCCTTATCCATTCACTCTACTTCCATAGCAATTTATATGTCTTTTTTTCCATTTTATTTCACTTTTTCCCTTTAGAGTCAGGTTTTTGGTAAGTCTAATTTCCCACCCTTTTTTTCTTTCCCCCTTCTTTCTAACTAAAAATGTTATATAGCAGACAAACACATTCATCTCTAGAACCTTATCTGGGGGAGCATATGTTTCTTTTCTTTGAGGTCAGATTAACTATTCCTTATATGCAACACAAAGAAGAAATATGCATTGGCAGCAAATTCTGCTTTGCTAAACCACATTTCTGTCCACTATTTTAAGCCAATTTAACATGCTTAAACATGCCTTTTGTCATTGACAACAAAAGAAAAAGGCAGCTGAACTCTGGTTAATAAATCATTTTGTGAGGTACAGAGACTGCATGGGAAACATGATGCCAGGCATTTCAGAGTATTATCTAAAGAGTTCTAGTCATGAGTTCAACCAATTTCCTCATGATTAAAATTGTTTTAACAAAAGGCATTCAAAAAAGCAAAAGAGTAAGTAAATTTAAAAATGAAATTCAGAAGTAGTTGAGACAGACTTCATATTTGCAGAAGGGTTTATTAGATAAAGTATTATTCCACAGAGAAGAAAGATAATGGGAAGGCTTTATAGAGGTACTCAATAAAATACACAAATTATAAAAAATATTAATATGTAAATTTTCAAATATTATAAATCTTCAACCTTTTCCTATTTGAATCCCCATTATTATTATTATTATATATTAAATGCATTAATCCACTATTGATAAGTTACATAGTAATGAGGCTAATGTGATCTTTCAAAAGCACTTTATAAATAATTTTCCATAGGAGACAGAGTGTGTCCACATAAAAAGAAAGGTTCAACTTGAAATGATGGGAAAAAAAAAAGAAAGAGAGAGGGGCAATTTCTGGAGATCATATATTTGATCACATGCAGATCTCTCTCTCTTTCACTTCCTCCTTTTCTTCCCCGTCTCTCTTTCTCTTTCTCACACACAATAAAATAAAAAGATTTTATAGTAAAAATTTCCAGTTGTCAGCTTCTGATTAAGATACTAAAATTATCATTGCCAAATAATTGAGATGATACTATAAGCAGGACTCAGCATTCACATGTCTGTGTATAATTTTATTAAGGTATGAAAAAATGGCTGTATGGAACATTCATTTTAGATCTGGTGATATGTTTAGAAATCCATCTTTAGGTACTATGGGATGAATTTTTCTAGCCTGACTTTTAGCTTCTCCTCCCACCCAGCTGGTACATGACTTTTAGAGCCTGGACACTCTTCCTAACTGAGCAAGCTGAGAGTGAAGGGGAGAAAAACCTTTTGAATACACAGGTGCCACTGAATGCAGGCTTTCTGTTGCCATGTCTACTGATGAATATAGGGGGAAAACAAATAACTCAGTTAGGTGTACACAATTTTCTAATCTCTTAAAATGTCATTGTTCCCAGATCAAATGAGTAACACTGCAAAATACCATAGTCCATATGGACATGTATGGGAAAATTGGATTGAATAGCTTTTAAGGAGATACTGCAACCTGTGAATATTTATAGTCAGTGGAGACAAATAGGATATCTAATCTAGAGCTTGCTACTGTCTCTCTAATGATGTTATATTTATATAAATATTTAATCTTAAAATAATTAGGGCCCTAGTTTTACTAAATGCACTAAAAATAGCTATAACACTTATGTGCCAGTTACTGTGTTAAATGCTAATTCATTATTTCTCTTTTATATAGAACATTGAGTTAATAGAGTGAGTTGTTTAGGAGAAGCTTTGTGATTACATATTTTATTGGCTTTATTTAATAGAAAGAATGCTACTGCCTAAGTTTAATGGAAAGAAAAAAAACTTCTGCCTAAGTTTGAGGCTAGCTTTAGTACATTCAAACCACACTGTCTTTGTAAATTATTATTAATTAAAACAAAACAAAAGCAAGCTTATTGTCATCAAATCAATTCCAACTCATAACAACCCAGGATACAATAGAATTCTTCCACAGGGTTTCAAAGGCTGTAAATCTTTATGGAAACAGGCTTGTGACATCTGTGTCCCATGGAGCAGCTGGTGGGTTCAAACCACTTTTTGCTTAAACAAAACAAAACTCTTAATCAGTGTAACATAAAGGTATATATTATATTTATCAAGTGCTTATTATTTACCTAGGGCTGCTGTAACAAAACACTAGATTGTGTGGCTTTAAACAGCAGAAATGTATTGTCTTCACAGTCCTGAAATCAAATAGGCAAAATTTAGCATGTGCACAGAGGTTCGGTGGGAGAAAGATGAAGCTTTCTGCTCCCGTAAAGATTTACAGCCTCAGAAACCCTGCACAGGGTCGCTATGAGTCGGAACCGACTCCACGGCACATAACCACCACCACCACCACAGCCCTAAAGGAAAGAAGAAAAGATCTTTTCTTTTCTGTTTTAACTTCTGTTGTTGTTGTTGTTAAGTGCCGTCGAGTTGGGTCCGACCCATAGCGACCCTGTACAGGGTTTCCGAGGGTGTAAATCTTTACGGGAGTAGAAAGCCTCATCTTTCTCCCGCGGAGCAGCTGGTAGTTTCGAACCGCTGACCTTAAGGTTCGCAGCCCGATTCGTAACCACTACGCTACCAGAGCTCCTTAGATCTAGGCATATTTTGACATATGTTGTTGTTGTTGTTAAGTGCCATTGAGTCGGTTCCGACCCATAGCGACCCTGTACAGGGTTTCCAAGGGTGTAAATCTTTACGAGAGTAGAAAGCCTCATCTTTCAGCATGTTTATATGAATGTCCTTCCTCTGTTTTTGTCTCATCTCCCCTTGTATATGCTGACAAACAGAATCCAGTATAATCTCATGTGAATTTAACTGATAATGTCTTCAAAGACCCATTTCCCAAAGAGATCATATTCACAGGTGTGAGGGTTAGAATTTCATGATACCTTTTTTGGGAAGACAATTTAATCCATACACATATCATTCATTCCACAGTCAGTTTCCTAAATGCCACAGTCATTTAACCTTCACAATAAAGTAATAAAATATTACTATCTCTATCTTACAGATGAGGAAACTGGAGGCAAAGAGTTTATTTGCTCTAAATTACACATGTGATAAAGATACAGAGAGGATCTGAACTCCAGCATTTTGTTTGTTTGTTATTAATCACTATAATATATTGTCACTTGAAAACCTTGGAATAGCTAACTTCTAATAGTACTTACTGAAAAAAAAAAAATGTTATAAGATTTTGACAAAATAGTACTGGCAACGAGAGCTGTTGTTGTTGTTGTTAAGTACCATCAGGTTGGTTCCAACCCATAATAACCCTGTATAGGGTTTCCACGGAGTGGCTAGTGAGCTTGAACTGCTGACTTTGTGGTTGAAAAGACTTTGCAGCTCAGTACATTAACCCCTAGCACCACACCATGATTTGAAAGAGAGGTTTATAACCTGATATTATGAAGATGGCGATAATTTATTTATCCATTATCTATTTATTCATTTACTACTTTGTTCTTCTCAAGAATGAAAACAACTGTCTTAGGCTGGGTTCTCTAGAGAAGCAAAACCAGAGAAATTGATATACGTATATGTATATATAGAAAGAAAAATATATATATATAAATATACATATATATAAGGAGCTCTGGTAGCGTAGTGGTTACGAAT
>NW_006408734.1:2793295-2831061 GCF_000296735.1 Chrysochloris asiatica
GCTCCGCGGGAGAAAGATGAGGCTTTCCTACTCCCGTAAAGATTTACACCCTCGGAAACCC
Organism: Chrysochloris asiatica; assembly: GCF_000296735.1. Classification (NCBI taxonomy): domain Eukaryota; kingdom Metazoa; phylum Chordata; class Mammalia; order Afrosoricida; family Chrysochloridae; genus Chrysochloris; species Chrysochloris asiatica. The sequence continues at coordinate 2,793,357 of NW_006408734.1, forward strand.
TGTACAGGGTCGCTATGGGTCGGAACCGACTCGACAGCACTTAACAACAACAACAACAACATATACATATATATATATAAATAAAGCAAAGCTTAATCTTAAGGACATGGTTCACACAGTTATGGAGGTGGTTAAGTCTCATGGTTCAGATGAACCAAATCAGCAATTCAGGAAGGTAGGTCTGGCAGGTAAGATGGCAGGTTGCTGACAACTCCTAGGGTCAGCAGATAATAGAGCAGGCCACTGGCTCATATCTAGATGACAAGCCAGATGCATAATTCAGATCCAGCAGAAAGCAAGGAAGATTTGCCATGTTGTTGTTGTTAAGTGCTGTTGACTCAGTTCTGACTCACAGAAACACTGTGTAGGGTTTCCAAGGAGCGAATGGTGAGTTTGAATTGTTGACCTTGTAGTCCAGTGCTTTATCACATAGCAGCACACCAGGACTTAGAGTCCAATATATTGGAAGTAGGCCACAACCCAAAGGAGATTTGATTTCAAATGACTGGCTACTAACAGCAGATCTCATCATGATTTTGACTACATTATGATAGATAACATCATAGGGAATTACATTTTTTAACTAAAAAACTACTAGAATCCTGAATCGGTCAAGTTAATGTAAAACCATAACTGTCATAATATCTAAGTCAATAAAATGCTCCTTTTCCAAGACTCTATATTTCAGATAGCATAGTGGTTATGAGTCAGGCTGCTGACCACAAGGTCAGTAATTCGAAACTACCAGTGGTTCCGCGGGAGAAAGATAAGGTGTTGGGCTCCTGTAAAGATTTATAGTCTTGGAATCCCTGTACAGGGTTACTATGAGTTGGAACCAACTCCATGGTACTTAACAACAACAACAACAACTCAGAAACCCTGTCAGATATAGTGCCAGAAAATAAGCCGCTCAGGTTGGAAGGTACTCAAAATGCGACTGGGGAAGAGATGCCTACTCAAAGTAGAGTTAACCATGATGATGTGAATGGAGTAAATCTCTCAGAGGTAACGCTCTCAGATCCTTCATGTGCTGATGGGGCACAACAAAAAATTAAGAGAAACGGCTATAACATTCATTAATAATCAGAACATGGAATGTACAAAGTATGAGTCTAGGAAAATAGGAAATTGTGAAATAAAAACGGAATGCATAAACATTGATATCTTAGGCATTAATGAGCTGACATGGACTGCTATTGGACATTTTGAATCTGATGACCACATGGTTTACTATGCCAGGAATGACAAATTGAAGAGGAATGGTGTTGCATTCATTGTCAAAAAGAACATATCCAGATCAGTCATGAGGTACAACACTGTCTGTGATAGGATAATATCCATGCGCCTAAAGGGAAGACCAGTTAATATCACTATTATTCAAATTTATGCACCACCCACTAAAGCCAGTGAGGATGAAATAGAAGACTTCTACCAACTTCTTCAGTCTGAAATTGATCAAACATGCAATCAAGATGATCATTAGTGGTGATTGGAATGCAAAGGTTGAAAACAAAGAGAAAAAATAAGTAGCTGCAAAATATAGCCTGGTGATAGAAATGATGCTGGAAATCTGCAAAAATGATAGAATTCTGCAAAACCACTGATTTGTTCATTTCAAATACCTTCTTTAGACAGCATAAGAGACGATTATACATACGGACCTCACCAGATGGAATACACAGAAATCAAATTGACTGCATCTCTGGAAGGGGACGATGTAAAAGCTTCATATCATCAGTCAAAAAAAGGTCAGGTGCAGATTGTGAAACAGCCAATCAATTGCTTATATGCAAATTCAGAATGAAGCAGAAGAAAATGAAAATAAGTCCATGAGAACCACAATATGACCTTGAATTTATACTACCTGAATTTAGAGATCATCTGAAGAAAAGACTTGATACATTAAACACTAAAGATCGAAGACCAGAAGAGTTGTGGGATGACATCAAGAACATAATACAGGAAGAAAGCAAAAAATCATTAAGAAGACAATAAAGAAGGAAAAAATCAAAATGGATGTCAGAAGAGACACTGAAACTTGCTCTCCAGCACAGAGATGCTAAAGCAAATAGAAGAAATGAGGAGATACAAGAGCTGAACGGAAAATTTCAAAGATCAGCTTGAGAAGACAAAGCCAAATATTACAATGAAATGTGTAAAGATGTGGATTTAGGAAACCAAAAGGAAAGAACATGCGCAGCATTTCTCAAGCTGGGGGCACTGAAGAAAAAATAGTCAAGCCTTGACATGTGTAATTGAAGAATTATCTGGGCAAATTACTGAATGATGCAGAAAGCATCAAACAAGATGGAAGGAATACACAGAGTCACTGTACCAAAAGGAAATGGTTAATGTTCAAACATTTCAAGAGGTAGCATATGATCAAGAGCCAATAATATTAAAAGAAGAAGTCCAAGGTGCTTGAAGGAATTGGTAAAGAACAAGGCACCAGCAATTGATGGAATAAAAATTGAAATATTTCAAGAAAGTGAGGTTCCACAGGAGGCACTCACTCATCTATGTCAAGAAATTTGGAAGACAACTATCTGGCCAATCGATTGGAAGATATCCCGTATTTGTGCCCATTCCAAAGAGAGGTGGTGACCCAATGGAATGCAGAAATCTTTGGACAATATCTTTGATATCCCATGCAAGCAAAGTTTTACTAAAGGTATACTTTTTGTATACTTGCAGAAATGGCTGCAAGTATACAAAAAGAGAAAGATTCCCCGAAGAGATGGATTGTCTAAGGAACAGCATTGATGGACTCAAGTGTGGCAACAATAGTGAGGTTGGACCAGGATTGGGCAGTGTTTCGTTCTGCTGTACATAAGGTCACTATGGGTCGGTACCAACTCTATGGCACCTAACAACAACAGCATACATTGACAGAGAATTTCCAGAGTTTCAAGCTGGATTCAGAAGAGGGTATGTAATGAGGGATATCATCACTGACGTCAGATAGATCTTGGTTGAAAGCAGAGAATACCAGAAAGATGTTTTACCTGTGTTTTATTGACTATGCAAAGACTTCCGATTGTGTGGATCATGACAAGCTATGGACAACATTGCGAAGTATGGGTATTCTGAAACATTTAATTGTGCTCATAAGGAACCTGTACATGAACCAAGGGATAGTTTTTTCTAACAGAACATGGGAACACTGAATTGTTTAAAATTAAGAAAGGTGTGCCACAAGGTTGTATTCTTACACTATACTTATTCAACTTGTATGATTTGTAAATAATCCGAGAAGCTGGGTTATATGAAGAAAAACCTGGCATCAGGATTTGAGGAAGACTCATGACAACCTGCGATATGCAGATGATACAACCTTGCTTGCTGAAATTGAAGACTTCTTAAAACACTTACTGATGAAGGTTAAAGACCATACATAGCCTTCTATATGGATTTAATCTCAATGTAAAGAAAACAACAACCCTCATCACTGGACCAATAAACAACATTCTTATCAATGGATAAAAGATTGAAGTTGTCAAGGACTTCATTCTTCTTGGATCAACTATCAACAATCATGGAAGCAGCAGTCAAAAAATCAAATGATGTATTGTGATAGGCAAATCTGCTGCATAAAACCTTTTTAAAGTACTGAAGAGCAAAGATGTCAGCTTGAGGACTAAGATGCACCTGACCCAAGTCATGACATTTTCAGTAACCTCATATTCATGCAAAAGCTGGACAGTGAATAAGGAAGATCATAGAAGACCTGATGTATCTGAGTTATTGTGTTGGAGGATACTATTGAAAGTACCACGGGCTGCCAAAAGAAGTAACAGATCTCTGTTGGAAAAAGTGCAGCCAGAGTGCTCTTTGGAGGTCACGATGGCCAAACTTCGTCTCTCATACTTCAGACTTACTGTCAGGAGGGACCAATCACTGGAGAAGGATATCATGTTTGGTAAGGTGCAGGGTCACAGAAAAAAAAAAACAAGTTTCCCAGCGAGATGGACTGGCAAATTGGCAGCATCAATGTGCTCAAGTGTGGCAACAATAGTAAGGTTGGCCCAGGATCAGGGAGTGTTCCATTCTGTTGTTCATAGGGCCACTCTGAGTCAGTACCAAATCGATGACACCTAACAACAACTACTACTACAGACACAACCACCAACCAGATTCTATTTGGTGCTATGTCTGTACGTACTCAATGAATTGAATTAACAGTGTAGCATTCTTATCTCAGTTATACCTGGAAGCAGAACGTGATGATTTAACCCGTCTTATATAATCATGGTGTTTCTCTGCTATTCATAAGGTTTTCAGTGACTAAATATTTGGAAGTAGTTTGTCACTCCTTCTTCCTAGTCTGTCTTCATCTGGAAGCTCGTCTGAAACCTGTCCATCCTGGGTGACCCTGCTGGTATTTAAAATACAGGTAGCATAGCTTCCAGAATCATAGTAATTCACAAGCTACCACAGTACAACAAACTGACATATTTTTGAGTTATGTTGTTGAAGGAAAATATTGAAACTGCCATGGGCTGCCAAAACAACCAACAGATCTGTGTTGCAAGAAGTGCAGCCTGAGTGCCCCGGGGAAGCCAGAATGGCTAATCTTCGTCTCTCATACTTCGGACATATTGTCAGGAAGGACTAGTCACTGGAGAAGGATATCATGTTTGGTAAGGTGAAGGGTAGAGAAAAAGAAGAAGATCCCCATTGAGATGGATTGGCAAAGAGGCAGTGTCAACGGGATTAAGTGTGGCAACATTGTGAGGTTGGTCCAGGATTGGGCAGTGTTTTGTTCGCTGTGCGTAAGGTCGCTGTGAGTTGGTACTGACTAGATGTCACCTAACAACAATATAATCAGGGTAGAACTGGTAATTGTATAGGATAAGCATTGGACTGCTAACCACAAAGTCAGCCAATCTGAGGGAGCACTAGGTTTTCTGTTCTCATAAAGATTTACAGACTCAGAAATACTATACAGGGTCGCTATGCATTAGAAACCAACTCAATCACACTTAATAACAAGAACTTCAACTATCAAAGCAATGTCCTACTTATTTCTCTCTTTATTCCTAGAAGTTACTGTTTATTGAAGCTAACTGAAAAAAAAAAAAAAATGAGTGATAATTTACGTGTGAGATCTGGTAGTGTACTGGTTACGAGTTTGACTGCAAACCACAAGGTTAGCAGTTCGAAATGACCAGCTGTTCCGTGGGAGAAAGATGAAGCTGTCTGCTCCCGTAAAGATAGACTGCCTCAGAAACCCTGTACAGGGTCGCTATGTGTCGGAACCGACTCCACAGCACATAACCACCATCACCACGTCAGTTTTACACTCATCATTTCATTGTAATGATTGCAGTCTTCTCTGTGCACCATTATTTAACAGTATTTGCACCTATTGCCTCTGTTTTTGTTTTATTTTGTTTTGTTTTGTTTGCAGGGTGGGAGGTGGTGTGCACAAAAACACTTAGGGATATGTAATCATTTAAACAACCAAAGTGCACATTCTGTAAACCTGCCTCCTGGCCTCCAGCACACAGCGTTTCTCTTTCCATGAGTCTAGAGTCCTCAGCTGCTGTATCTCTCCATATCCTTATCTGGTGTCTGCACCACATCTGGTGTCACTGCTTCTCTTTATAGAGTCCTACATTCTGCTCATACTCTTCTCCCTTGATGGTCCTAGGGGCCTCTGTTCCTGGACTGTAAGATTAACTACTCCCTCCTGAAAAATATTTTTATTGAGGGAAAAAGTGATGAATCTTTATTTGGTAATACCAAAGTTTTGACAATATTCAGACCAAGATATCTAACCTACAACTGGAAAAGTTGGAGTAATAATTTAGATGGAAACTGGAGTCCATTATGGAAATATTGAAATTATCTTCAAACAAATGATTCTTTAAAGCAGAGCAATAATCAAGAAACCAAATGCAGAATTTAAAATGGTGTTTTTATATTTTAAATATTTACTTAAATGCTATGGTTCCAACTCATAGAGACCCTGTATAGGGCTTCCAAGGAGAGGTTGATAAGCCTGAACCTCTGACCCTGTGGCTCAAACAAACCTTGAAGTACAACCCATTAACCCACAGTGCCACATCAGGACTATTTCTAATTACATGTGTCTACCAGGAGCTCTGGTAGTGTAGTGGTTATGAATCGGACTGCAAACCTCAAGGTCAGAAGTTTGAAACTACCAGCTGCTCTGCGGGAGAAAGATGAGGCTTTCTGGTCCTGTAAAGATTTACAGCCTCAAAAACCCTGTTCAGGGTTGCTGTGGGTCAGAACCGACTCATCGGCACTTAACAACAATAACCAGCTCCAATGGTAGACACAAGTAAATAGAAAGCAATGTGGATAAGGACATGAGGGGAGACTGGAGAACCAAACAAGGATCAGGTATTGAATGTCATGTGATGGAGTCTGAAGTTTTTCTTGACAGAACATAGGCTCCATAAAGGGATTTAAGGTCAGCAACGATCTGAGTTTCATTAGATTAAGATTATTATGACTTCAAAATGAAGTACACATTAGAGCAAGGCAACATTGGAAACTGTGAAATCCAATGAAATGATAGCTTTTTACCAGAATCTGTTTTATGTTATATTTTGGTGTGGGAATTTTTGCCATTTTCTTTAATAAATGTTATGTTATTAAGAATAGTCATCTTACTCTATTTATCATTACCATATTTCTTAGTATATTACATAAATTTTCTTAATGTTTTTTTCTTTGAATAAATAGATATTACCTTGTAGCAGTTTAAGGAGCCCTGGTGGTACAATGGGTTAAGTGTTGGAATGATATTTGAAAGATTGGTACTCACACCCTCCAACTGTTCTGAACAGAAAGATGAAGCAGTCTACTTCCATAAATATTTGCAACCTCAGAAGTCCTACTATCTCCTTTAGTGTTGCAATGAGTCAGAATCTATTCAATAGCAGTAGTTTCGGTTTTTGGTTGTTATTGTTTAAAATATTTCGTAGAGAGCATTTCCTCATAGGACTGCTCAGAAAAAAGAAAAAAAATGATCAGAACAAAAATAAATAGGCAATTAGTAATGGGTGAAATACATATTGTTGTTTTTAGGTGTCCTTGGGCTCATTCATACATATAGCAACCCTATGCACAACAGAAGAAAACAATGCCTGTTCTTGTGCCATCCTCACAATCACTATATTTGAGCCCACTGTTGCAGTCACTGTGCCAATCCATTTGTTGATAATCTTCCTCTTTTTCACTGAACTTCAACCTTACCAAGAATGTTGTCCTTATCTAAGGATGCTCCTTCCTAACAGCATTTCCAAAGTATGTGAGATGAAGTCTGGTTTCTAAAGACCATTCTGGTTGTACTTCTTCTAAGACATATTTATTCTTTTGGCATTTGATGGTATTTTCAATATTCTTCACCAACTAGATCATTCAAATACATCAATTGCTTCTGGACTTCCTTGTTCATTGTCTAGCTTTCCAATGCATAGGAAGCAACTGAAAATACTTTGTCTTAAGTCAGCACAGCTTAGTCCTTAAAGTCTCATCTTTACCATAAAATTTTTAAGAATTGTCCATAGCTTGTCATGATCCACACAATCAAAGGCATTTGCATAGTTAATAAAGCACAGATAAACATCTTTCTGATATTCTCTGCTTTCAGCCAAAATCCATCAGGCATCAGCAATGATATCCCTCATCCATGGCCTCTTCTGAGTTCAGCTTGAACCTCTGGAAGTTCTCTGTCAATGTATGTTTGCAGCCGTTTCTGTATTACTTTAGTAAAACGTTACTTGCATGGGATATCAAAGAGATTGTCTTATGATTTCTGCATTCTGTTGGGTCACCTCTCTTTGGAAAGGGCACAAATATACGAATTTCTTCCAATCAGTCAGCCACAAAATTGTCTTCCAAATTCTTTGGCAGAGATGAGTGAGTACCTCCTGTGCTGCCTCACTTTCTTGAAAGATTTCAATTTTATTCCATCAATTCCTGGTGCCTTGTTCTTTGCCAATTCCTTCAATGCACCTTGGACTTCCTCCTTCAGTATCATTGACTCTTGACCATATGCTACATCTTGAAACGGTTGAACATTAACCATTTCCTTTTGGTACAGGGATTGTGTGTATGCCTTCCATCTTCTCTTGATGCTTTCTGCATATTCAAAAATTTTCCCAGAGAATTTTTCAATAACTAAAGTCGAGGCTTGGATTTTTTCTTCAGTTCCCCCAGCTTCAGAAAGGCTGAGCATGTTCTTCCTTTTTGGTTTTCTGATTCCAGATCTTTGCACGTTTTATTGTAATATTTGGCTTTATTTTCTCGAGCTGATCTATGAAATTTTCTGTTCAGCTCTCTACCTCCTCATTTCTTCCATTTGCTTTAGCATCTCTATGCTGGAGTACAAGTTTCAGTGTCTCTTCTAACACCCATTTTGATCTTTTCCTTCTTTCTTGTCTTCTTAATGACTTTTTGCTTTCTTCATTTATGATGTTCTTGATGTCATCCCACAACTCTTCTTGTCTTCTATCTTTACTGTTTAATGTATCAAATCTGATACATTAAATGTTGAGCTTGTTCCTCATTTTCCATTCCTTGTCCTTGTAGTTCAGTTCAGTGTGAATTTAGCTGATGTTGTTGTTATTGATCTTATGTATAGCAGCTGCTATTGACTCTTGTTCAATGGGTGGAACAACATAGGGTACAGTTGTGGCTGGTTGTGTGGATATGACTGCTGTCTCATGTTGGGTGAAGCAAAAAGAGAAAGCACACACACAAGAGAAAAGGAAAATGAACACAAATCAGCAAACAACAGGGAAAAAAAGAAAAAGAAAAAGGACAAAAAGCAAAAACAAGCAACACCTGAAAAAGAATACAGAAGTGAGTGAAAAGATGGATAGGAAAATAAAATAATAAAAAATATTAAAAAAAAAAAAAAGCTAGACCCAAGCACAATTATGGAGATACATGAGTAAAAGGGAAAGGGAACAGAGAGCAGTATAAAACAAAAACAAAAACAAAAAGCAAGAATGGATAAACAATTGAACAAGAAGAAAGAAAGCAACAAAAGTGATTGGAAAAGACAAAAGACAAAAAAAAAAAAGAGAGAGAGAGAGAGAGAGAAGAAAACATGAAATTGGAAATAGAAAGCTTAGAAAGCAAAAAGGAGAAATGTGAAGGAGAAAGAATAAACAAAAACAATAAAAGGGAAAAAACAACAACAAAAAAAAAACAGGACAGATGCCACACCCAGAGAGATGAAAATTCTAGGGTGTTTTGTCAGTCGAGGATCTTATGTTCTGGGTGGGTCAGATATGAGACAGTAACACTCAACCCTAAATGGAGTTTCTGTAGGGCTAGGCATTTTCTGTTATGGGCAATCTATTTAGAAGTAGTTCCTGTAGACCCCACACCAGCTGGGGGATCAGGGTATTTCCATCCCAGAGGGAGGTGAGGATGAGGAGTCCCTCTAGCCAGGATTGACCAGATCCTTCAGGTCTGGAATAGAATAGGGCAATTCCAGGTGCTGGGATTGGTACTTCTATCTCCCCATACACTTGGATGCTCCTTCTTGGATGCCTGGAAAACAGAAATTTCCCTGTTTTAGGATTATACAAAGACAAGGGCTGCCCACACCTCTCTGCTACTCTGTTCAGTGGGCACAGGTTCCCAGTCTCTCCTTTTTTGCCATGTTTGCTCAGCTTTCTCTCCTAGTAAGCATTCAGTCCACTTCTCTATCCCTGCATCTGAAGCTCAGAGTTCCAACACTATCATCTTCATCTGTTTCATTTGGTTTTCTGTGTCTTTGTTATAGAGGGTCCATGCAGCCTTTCTGCCTAGTCTGTAACTTTGCTGCCTTGTTTCTGATTGTTTATCTGGCATTTATTTTTGTCACCACTAGAAAATACTATTTATTTTGATTATATTCAGGTACATTGAAGCTATCTTCCAGATACAATCAGATTCGTTCAGAATGAATTTTCCAGTAAAGTCTGGGTGGATTGAAAATGTGTGTTCTATAGGAGAGATTCACAGGCTTAGGAGGAGAGATTCACATGTTTGGGAGTGGTCATCTAAACAGCAAAAAATATTATTAAATTGCAATTAGATGTACCCTAAAATAAATTAATAAATTAAAGGCAAAGTGCTATAAGGTTGCCTTGATTAATAATAAGTAGTAGCCTGATGTGGTGCTATATGATAAAGACTGAGCTGCTAACTATAAGGTCAATGGTTTAAAGCCTCCCACTGCTCCTCAGAAACCCTACTTAGGGTTGCTATGAGTCAGAACTGACTCCATGGTACTTAATAATAATAAATAACCAATAGTGTTCCCTATGTTGGACAAGTATCTCAATTAAAGCCAGAAATAGTTTTATGTCTTCTAAAATATCTGTTTTGAATTCTGTGCTTAGCTTTTAAAATATGATCTTTGTTTCTGGGTGGATGGAGCTCTTACTGGACAGTGCTTAAAATGAAACAAATGTACCATTTTTAGGTGTCAGTATGGATACATGTTAAGACAGTAAGTGAATACTCCTCTAAAGGGAGAGGAGTCAAAGAACCCCAAACTGACTCATTAAACTCAACCTCATCTAGAATTGCATCCACTGCCCTGAAAAAATCTATGGTTTCTATTCTATGTGCAAGCAAATACTGTGTCATATTTTATAGGAAAATCATTGATCCTGCATTTTTTTCAACCTTGAAGCACATAATAAAGTGCAGAAAAATAGAAAAGGAAACTGTTCTGATTACTTTTTGTGAGACAAAGGTGAAAAAGGCTGGACCTAGTAGGCAGGTTGTTATAGAAAACCTATGACTATATCAATTTCATAGTGGGGTGAATAAATGCTCAACCTTGAGCAGCTTGAGCACAACACTATAGAACTTCTGGATGACCAGAGAGTACATAGAGAAGACTCAATGGAATAGGCCTTTCAATATGAATAGTGCTTATATTTTCTCATAAATTTCTGCTGAAGGCTGAGTAGAAATAGAAGACTTTCACCTTGCTGACAATCAATGACAGCAAAATGATATTATGAATAGAGTCATTCTGTAAACTATCAGTACCAAACCCTTTACTCTTAAAGGAAGTATTTATGTAGGCAAAGACTATTTTGAATTAACATATACAGCAAAGGCTAAATCCTGTTCTACTGAAATCTCAGTCAAAATTTTTCTTTCTTCAGTGGGACTTCAGGAAACTTGTTTCCACAGGCTACATCACTTTCCATTTTACTTCTATTCAATCAACATAAAAATGTCCCTTTTAATTGTACCACAGGGAGTTTTGTTTCCATTTTTAGAGGAAACAGCCTAAATATATGTGGAAGTATAACACAGTGACTGAAACTTATTCATATTAACCTAAAATGGTTTTACTTTCCTGATAGAGCAGCAAGTGCACTAGTCAGCTGACTAAACATTTGTAGGTTTGAGTCTACCCAGTGGCACCATGGAAAAATCAATTTCTGAAAATTCTATGGAGCACAGTTTTACTCTGACACACCATGAGTCAGAAACTACTCAGTGTCCACTGACTTTTATGTGCTTCTTTAATTATTTCCAGAGGCATTTTGCATGGGAAATATCAGTTTATGTGATGAATTCAGGGCTCCTGGGATGGATGAGTTGGTAGCAGAATCTAAGTTTAAGCTCATTTCCCTATGCACAGAGAGGTGGAATAGGGACACAAATAACGTCAAAAGTTATTTCTGTTGTTAGTTGCCATCAAGTCAATTCTAATTCATGACAACTCCATGTGCACACATTAGAACTAATTTATAGGATTTTCATGACTGACGGTCCAGAAACAAATTGCCGTTTTGTCTTTTTAGGAGTCTTTAGGTTGGTTCAAGTGGACAACCTTTCAGCTCATCGCTGTTGTTGTTGTTGTTGTTGTTAAGTACCGTTGAGTCAGTTCTGACTCACAATGACCCTGCATAGTGTTTCAGAGGAATGACTGGTGAGCTTGAACCGCTGACCTTGCTGTTCAAATCAACTTTGCAGTCCTGCACTTTAACCCACAATGCTACACCAGGACTCCAGCCTAGTGCTTAGTGACATTTATTCCAAGTAAGCACTGCCATCCAGTAGATTATGACTTAAAGTGACCCTACATAGAGCTTCCGAAACTGTAAATCTTTATGGGAGCAGAAAGCCTCTTCTTTCTCCCATGCTGTGTCAGAACTACAGACATTACTGTTAGCAGCCCAGCGTCTCCTCCATATTACCACCACAGGTCTTTTCCCCCCACCTTTTGTTGTTATTATTAAGAGCTGTCAAGAAGGTTCAGACTCATAATGACCTTGTATAGGGTTTCTAAGAAGGTTGAACAACCAACCTTGCAGTAAGCAGTCCAGTATTAATTCTATAGTGTCATGCCAGGACTACTTACACCACCTGGTGGTTTGTGGTTGTGTGCCACCAAGTTGGTTCCAGCTCATAGCAACCCTGTGTAGGGTTTCTGAGGCTGTAAATCTTTACAGAAGCAGAATGCCTCATCTTTCTCCTACTTCTGACCTTTCAGTTAGCAGCCCAACTTGTAACTCACTATGCTATCAGGGCTCCTTCTTTTTCACTCAGGAACTTCTAAATATTAAAGGTAGTAGATATAATGTCATATCAGCTTAACAACTAGGCAGATTGTATATCAGGACAAAAATACTAGGTAATTTTTAAAGGAATAGTGTTAGAGGCAGCAAGATGGTGGACTACACACTAAGATTATACAACAGCCTATAACAAAGAAATTGAAAACCAAATAAAACAGATGTAGATGATAGTCCCAGAATCCTGATCTTCAGATGAAGGGATACAGCTATAGATTGAGAGAGAAAGAAGTCACTTGTTGTAAGTTTATTGTACTGTAGTGGCTTGCATGTTGTTGCAATGCTGGGAGGTACAGTACCAGTATTGACAATGATGGAGAAGTTTCAGCTAAGATTCAGGAGTAAAACAGACTCTGGGGAAGAGTTAAGCCACAGGGATTTTAAATACCAGCAGAGTCACCCACGGTGGACAAGTTTCATCTGAGGTTCCAGATGAAGACAGACAAGGAGGAAAAAGAGGCAGACTACTTCTGATTGTTTTGCTACTGTAAACTATATGAATAGCATTCTTAGATATAGTGTGGAATATTAAAGCATGACTAACACTGGAGTATTGTCAGACATAGTGCTGGAAAAGGTTGGAAGGCACTCAAAATATGACTGGGGAGGCACTGCCTCCTCAAAGTAGACTTGACCGTGATCCCAGAAGTGGAGTAAAACTTTTGGAACTTTCATTTACTGACAGGGCATAACTGAAAATTAGGGGAAGTGGCTGTAAACATCAATTAATAATCAGAACATGGAATACATGAACTATGAATGTAGGAAAATTGGAAGATGTAAAAAATGAAATGAAATGAAAAAAAAAATCAACAATAGGCATTAGTGAGCGGAAATGGAATGGTATTGGTTATTTTTAAGCTGACAATCATAGTCTACTATGCAGGGAATGACAAATTGATGTATAACGGCATCACATTTATCATCAAAAAGACAATTTCAATATCTATCCTGAAGTACAATCCTGTTTTGATGGATAATAACCCTATGCCTACAAAGAAGACCAGTTAATACTACTACTATTCAAAATTACTCACCAACCACTAAAGTCAGTGATGATGAAATTTAAGAATTCTACCAACTCTTCACTCTGAAATTGGTTAGACATGCAATCAAGATGTATTGATAATTACTAGCGATTGAAATGCAAAGGTTGGAAACAAAGAGGAAAGATCAGTAGTTGGAAAAAATACCCTTCGTGATAGAAACAATGGTGGAGATCTCATGATAGAATTTTGCAAGACCAATAACTTCTTCATTACAAAGACCTTTTTTAAACAATGACTTGATTCATCCACCCAGAAGCAAAGACCACATTTTAAAAGCTAAGAACATGATTAAAAACAGATCTATTAGAAGACATAAAACTGTAAAAGATGACTATAACAACTATGCCAGGCTTTTGTAAATTCCCCCTCCACACAAAAGAGTACTTATTACAATTCTAAGAACATACATACCAATAAGTAGTATTTTAAAATATTGTTGTATTTGCTACTATTAGTATTATAATTACTATTAATATCAACAATAACATTTTTATGAAATATTATGGAAATTAATTTCAAGAAAATTCAACATTATTATAAAAAGTAATAAATTTTAGGAAAACTGGTTATAAAACTGACATACAAAAATCAATATTCATTATAAACAAACATTTACAAAAATGTACTTATTTTGGTTTACAATTAAAAGATAAAAAATGTTAAAAAAAAAAAAAACACCTAAAACTAAAGATAATTTATAACAAAAACTTGCAATTTAATGGGAAATATGTATTGGTATAAAATGTAAAGAACACTTTAAAATATAAAAGCAAATTATACTCTTATGCTGAAAGACAACAAAACAAAGATACCATTTTGTCCCATTTCATTTTCTACAATCTATTCACTAAAGATGGCATGCATCCAGATGTACCACCACTTGTCTGTCAATTTGTTGTATTGCAGTGACCTGTGTTTTCTGTGATTCTGGAGGCTATGCCATGGGTATTTTAAATACCAGCTGGATTAGTCACAGTGGACAGTTTTCAGCTGAGCTTCCAGACAAAGACATACTAGGAAAAATGGGAGACAGACTACTTCTGAAGATTTAGTTACTGAAAACCTACGAATACCAGTGGAACACTGTCATCACCAAAATATTGACTATTGAAACGTGATGAAGAACAACAGAATATTGTTAGATATAGTGCCACAAGATGAGTCCCTCAGGTTGGAAGGCACTCAAAATACGTCCAAGGAAGAGCAGCCTCCTTAACGTCATGTTGGCCGTGATAATGTGGATGGAGTAAAGCCTCTGGAATCTGCATTTGCTGATAGGGCACAAGTCAAAATGTAGAGAAAGAGCTGTAGACATCATTAATAATCAGAACATGGAATTTTAGAAGTCTCAAACTAAAAAAATTGGCAATTGTCAGAAATAAAATGAAACACATAACCATCAATAACCTAGGCATTAATGAGAAGAAATGGATGAGTATTGGTCATTTTCTATCTGATAATCACATAGTTATCAAAACTGGGAATGAAACTTGAGGAGGAATGGTGTAGCGTTCATCATCAAACAAAAACAAAAAGGACAAAAAACATATCAAGAACTGTCTTGAAATATATCACTGTCCATGATAGGGTAATATCCATGTGCCTACAAGGAAGGAGCTCTGGTAGCGTAGTGGTTACGAATCGGGCTGCGAACCATAAGGTCAGCAGTTCGAAACTACCAGCTGCTCCGCGGGAGAAAGATGAGGCTTTCTACTCCCGTAAGGATTTACACCCTCGGAAACCCTGTACAGGGTCGCTAAGGGTCGGAACCGACTCGAAGGCACTTGACAACAACAACAACAAGGAAGATCAGTTAAAACCACTATTATTCAAATTTATGCACAAACCACAAAAGCCAGTGATGATGAAATTAAATTTTGCCAACTTCTTCAGTTTGAAATTGATGAAGCATACAAGCAAGATGTATTGACATTTACTGGTGATTGGAATGCAAATGTTGATAACAAAGAGGAAGGATCAGTAACTGGAAATTTTTGCCTTGATAGGATGCTGAATATCACATGATAGAATTTTGCAAGATCAATGACTTCTTCATTGCATTAGATGCTTTAGACACTAATGATTAATGGTAAAGTGTTGTGGAATAATTACAAGAATATCTGACAGGAAGAAAGCAACATATAACTAAAAATAGAGGAGAGAAAGAAAATTTACAAAATGAATGTCAGAAGGACTATAAAATTTGTTCTCAAGCATATAATACTAAAACAAATGGACAAAACGAAGGGATAAGAGAGCTGAATGGAAAATTACAAGGAGTAGCTCGAGAAGAAACAGTAAAGTTTTATAAAGGAATGGGCAAAGACCTGGAGTTAGAAAAACCAAAAGTGAAGAACAAACTCAGCATTTCTCAAGATGAAAGAATTCAAGCCTCAAATTGGAATACAGAATGATTCTATGGGCAAAATTATAGAATGATACAGAAAGCATCAAAAGAAGATGGAAGAAATATACAGTCATTATACTAAAAGAAATGGTTGCTGTTTAACCATTTAGAGAGGTTCCCATATGATCAAGGGCCAGTGGTACTGAGGGAAGAAATCCTAAGTGCACTGAAAATACTGACAAAGAACCAGGCTCTGGAAGTTGATGAAATGCAAATTGAAATCTTTCAATAAACTGAGGCAATAGAGGCACTCACATGTTTATCAAGAAATTTCAAAGACGGGTACCTGGACAACTGATTGAAAAAGATCCATATTTGTACCCATTCCAAAGAGAGCTGACTGAATGAAATGCAGAAATCGTCGAACAATATTGTTAATATAGCATGTCAATTAAAAGACAAGCAAAATGATAGCAATCAACTAACACAATCAATAATTACGGTGAACATAAATGGAATAAATGCATGAATCAAGAGACTTAAAAAAGCAGAATGGTTAAGAAAACAGGATAATTCAATATGCCTTCTATAAAACATACACCTTAAACAACACAAAGACACAAATAGGTTAAAAATAAAAGGATGGAAAACATTTGTCAATCTAACAGCATTCAAAAATGAGTAAGAGTGGCAATATTAATTTCTGATTAACTAGATTTTATGGAAAACACCAGAATAAGAGACAAGAGACATTAGCTCATGAATAAAAGGATGTAACCATGATAAGTATCTATGCTACCAATAAAAGAGCTTCAAAATACATAGATCAAAATCTAATAGAATTGAAGAAAGAAATGGGAAACTACAATAATAGCAGGAGATGTTCATTTAAGCAATTTTGATGAAGGACAGAATAATTAGAAAGAAACTCAACAGAGACTTATACAGAACACTTATCCCAACTACAACACAATACATATTCTTTTCCAATGCACTTGGAACAATCTCCAGAATAGACCATATGGTACACCACAAAGTAAGCCTTAATATATTTTTAAGACATCTTTTGCAGTTCATAATGCTATAACACTGAAAAACAAGATTAGAAAGATCAATGGGGGAAAGAAAACATGTAAATTTAGTAACGCCCTGCTTAAAAGCCATTGGATAACAGAATAAATTGAAAAAGAAAAACAAAACCCTTGAATCAAATGAGACTAAAGACAGAACACCAAAACCTTTGTAACAGAGCAAAAGCAGTGCTTAGAGTGTAATCTATAGCGATAAGTACACACATCCATAAAGAAGAAAGATCCCAAAACAACACAGTAATTCAAGGTCTCCATCATAGAAAAACTTCACAAAAGAACATCAAAGTAAACCTGCAGCCACTTTAAGAAGAGAAATAATAGAGATTAGAGCAGAAATAAATGAACTAGAAAACAGGAACGCAATGGAAAGAATCCACAAGACTAGAAGTTTGCTGATTGAAAGGATTATTAAAATTGACAAGCCATTGACAAATGTAACAAATGAAAATCAGATGATGCATAAGAAATTATATGGGTTACATCACAGCAGAATCAACATAAATAGAAAGGATAATAACAGAATACTAAGAAGAATTCATATTGGAGTACAATTCTATATGCCAACAAATTTGAAAATCTAGTTGAAGTGAATAATTTTTTAGACAAGCATGACCTATCTAAACTAAAACAGAACGAAGTACAGAACTTGCACAGACCTATAGTAAAAAAAAAGAAAAAGAAAAAAAGGAATTGATCAGGTCATTTAAAAACTCCTATCCAAAATGTCTGAGGACTCTAGACTCATGGGAAGCGAAAGGTTGTGTGCTGGTAGCCAGGAGATTGGCTTGCAGAATGTACCCTTTATTTGTTTATATGATTATATATTTCTGTGTATTTTTGTGTACATACACAAACTAAACAAAGCAGGAAATAGAAGCAAATACTGTTAATGGATGATGCATGGAGAGGATTGTAACCATTGCAAGGAAACAAAATATGATAGGTTGAGTGTAAAACCAATGTTCTCCCATGTAAACTATCACTCAATTCACAATAAAGGCTTAAAAAATAAAAATCTGGTCCCAGATGACTTTACTGGTGAATTCTATCAAGCATTAAGAGAAGAATTGACTTAAATTCTATAAAGTTTTCCAAAACAGAGAAATGGAACATAAACTTCAAAATACATTTTATAAAGTGACCAAAATTTTCATACTAAAATCAGGCAAGGAAGTCACTAAAAAGAAAATTGTAGACCAATATCCCTCCACAAAGTTGGTTTGAACTGCAAGGTCGGTGGTTTAAGGTCAGCAGTCCCTCCTTGGAAACCTATATAAGGTCACTATGGACCTTCGATTGTGTGGATCATGACAAGCTATGGACAACATTGAGAAGTATGAGTATTCCAGAACACTTAATTGTACTTCTAAGAAATCTGTACCTAGACCAAGAAGCAGTTGTTCGAACAGAACATGGGAACACTGAATGTTTTAAAATTGGGAAAGGTGTGAGACAGGGTTGTATTCTTTCACCATACTTATTCAACCTGTATGCTGAGCAAATAATTCGAGAAGCTGGGTTCTATGAAGAAAAACGTGGCATCAGGATTGGAGGAAGACTCATTAACAACCTGCGATATGCAGATGATACAACCTTGATCGCTGAAAGTGAAGAGGACTTGAAACATTTACTTATGAAGATTAAAGAGCACAGCCTTCGATATGGATTACATCTCAATGTCAAGAAAACAAAAATCCTCACCACTGGACCAATAAACAACATTCTTATCAATGGAGAAAAGATTGAAGTTGTCAAGGACTTCATTCTTCTTGGATCAACTATCAACACTCTCGGAAGTAGCAGTCAAGAGATCAGACGACGTATTGCACTGGGCAAATCTGCTGCACAGGAACTTTTTAAAGTGTTGAAGAGCAGAGATGTCAGCTTGAGGACTAGGGTGCGCCTGACCCAGGCCATTGTGTTTTCAATAGCCTCATATGGATGCGAAAGCTGGACAGTGAATAAGGAGGATCATAGAAGAATTGATGCCTTTGAGTTGAGGTGTTGGAGGAGAATACTGAAAGTGCCATGGACTGCCAAAAGAACCAATAGATCTGTTTTGGAAGAAGTGCAGCCAGAGTGCTCCTTGGAGGCCAGGATGGCTAAGCTTCGTATCTCCTACTTTGGACATATTGTCCGGAGGAAACAATCGCTGGAGAAGGATGTCATGCTGGGTAGGGTGGAGGGTCAGAGAAAAAGAGGAAGACCCCCAACAAGATGGATCAGCCAGGTGGCATCATTGATGGACTCAAGTGTGGCAGCGGTAGTGAGGTTGGCCCAGGATCGAACATTGTTTCGTTCTGCTGTGCATGGGGTCGCTATGAGTCGGTTCCGACTCGATGGCACCTGACAACAACAACAACATGGACCGGAAACAACTTGATGGAACTTAACAACAACAACAACATCCCTCAAAAATTCTCAACAAAATCACAGCCTGTAGAATTCACTAACATCTCAGAAATGCAATACATTATGACCAAGTGAGCCATATACCAGGAATGTAAGGATGGCTCAATATTAGAAAACCAATCAACTTAATCCACCAAAGAGGAGAACATGATAATATCAATTGTTGCTGAAATGTCACTTGACATCATCCAACATCTATCCTGAAAAAAAACTCAGCAAAATTGAAATAGAATGGGAATTCCTCAGTATAAGAAAGGACATATATAGAAATTCAATAATTAACATTATTCTCAATGGAGAGAAAAGAAAACCATTCCTTTTGCAAAACAGGAACCAGATGTTGCAGCAACAGAGGTACCTTTCTGCGATTGCTGAAGAAGACTTGTCAGGGAACAAAATGAAGACACATAAGCAAGTTGCATTTCTCTACACTAATAAAAGTAATTCTGGAAAGGACATCAGGGAAATAATACAATTTACAATAGTCACCCAAAAGATTAAATTTTTGTAAGGTGACATTAAGTTGGTTCTGATTCATAGCACAACAGAAGGTTACACTGCCTGGTCCTGTGCCGTTCTCACAAATGCTGTTATACTTGAGTCCATTGCTGTCTTCACTGTGCCAATGTATCTTGTTGGGGTCTTCCTCTTTTTTCACTGACCCTCTACTTTATCAAGTATGATGTACTTCTCCAGGGACAGGTCTGTCTTGATAATATGTCCGAAGTACAAAAGATGAAGTCTTGTCATCCTGGCCTCAAAGGAGCATCTTGGTTATGCTTCTTGTAAAATGTATCAAGGATAATTTTTCTGGTAGTTCATGTTACTTTTTAATATTATTCTCCAACACCATAACTCATGTGCATAACTTATATACATCAATTCTCTATGGTCTATAGTATTCATTGTACAACTTTCACATACATATGAGGCAAGTGAAAATATCACAGCTTTGGTCAGGTGCACTTTAGTCCTCAAACTGACATCTTTGCTCTTGAACATTTTAAAGAGATCTTGTGCAGAAGATTTTCCTAATGCAATGCATTGTTTGATTTCTTGAGTTCTGCTACTATGTGTATTGATAGTGAATCCAAGCAAAATGAAGTCTTTGACAACTTCAATCTTTTCTCCATTTATCATGACATTATTTATTGGTCCAGTGGTGAGGGGTTTTGTTTTCTTTACACTGAGGTTCAACCCATACTGAAAGCTGTGTTTTTTTTTTATCTTCATTGCAGAAAATGGGGCTTCCCAAACACTTAATTGTCCTCATGAGGAAGCTGTATATAGATTAAGAGGGAGTAGTTCAAACAGAACAAGCAAAAAATCAGGAAATGTGTGTGCCATCATTGTATTCTTTCATCATACATATGCAATTTGTGTGCTGAACAAATAATCTGAGAAGCTGGATTATATGAAGAAGAAAGTGGCATTAGGATTGGAGGAAGACTCATGAACAATTTGTGATATGCAGGTGATACAATTTTGCTTGTGAGAGCAAAGAGAACTTGCACTACTTACTGATGAAAATCAAAGAGGAGATACCTGACGGCGGTAACAATATATCAAGAATACACAGAAAGATACAAAGAGAGAGACAATGAGGCACCCCAAAGCCAGGGTGGATACATCACTGGTGGGCAGGCTTGGGACTACAGGCATCGTGGCCTCTGCAGGCAGCAACTCACTGCCCTGCCATCTTTACTGCATGCCCTCCATCTTGTAATGCACTGCAATCTTTACTGCATGCCTTCCAACCTGTAATGCACTTCAATCATTACTGCATGCCTTCCAACCAGTAATACACTGCAATCTTTACTGCATGCCTTCCAACCCGTAATGCACACCTGGGGAGGCCCGGCCCTCTGCTTTATTTAGGGGAGGAGCTTCACACCAAGCTGGGAGGGACTTAGGCAAGGTACAGCTAACATCAGTACTTTTCCAGACATTCAGGTAACTTTACATCGTACTTCCCTGGTTCGAATCCCAGGCCAGCAACTTGGTTTCTCAGGCCCAATTAACGTATCTATAGCCCCTGAGCTCAGTTGAGGGAAGGTGAGAGTTAAGGATAAAAGCTTGGGCGGAGTCCCGCTGTTTCGGCTTCCTGAGCCAGGTTTTCAGACGCCCAGGTGAATGGGCTGCACCTGGAAAAGGATTAGGGAGGATGGGTTCTTTGTCTATAGAACAAAGAACCGAGAAGTAGCTAAGATATTTTTAGTTAATCCTTTTGGAGAAAGGCTTGACCTTGCAACTTTTAGTCTTAGGCTTTAGGAAAATATCACATTTATCTGTGGATTATCAAGAGCTCCATGTATTAAATTAATACATGTAACAATATTAAGATAAAAAACAATTTGCCATTAACTGCCAGTGGCCTCATTTGTTACACTCGGGCCTATACGGCTTCGAACCTCTGACCAGTCTTAAACGGTCCGCAACACATAACCTTCTCAATGTAAATAGAAACAAAAGACCTGTATAATGAAAACTACAAAACACTACAAAACAAAAGAAAGTAACAAAAATGGAAGAATATACTCTGCTCATGGACAAGAAGAGTTAATATTGTGAAATGTCAACATTACTCAAAGCAATCTATAGATATAATTCAATTTCAATTCAGATTCTAATGCCATTATTTAAATTAGAGCTGGAAAAACTGATCACTAATTTTATATGGAAAGGAAAGAGACTTCAGAGAAGCAAAGCATTACTTAAGAAGAAGAGCAAAGTTGGAGGCCTATCACTTCCTGATTTCAAAATCTACTACAAAACCAAAGTGGTCAAAACAGCCTGATACTGGTATAATGAAAGATATATAAATCAATGAAACAGAATTGAGATCCCAGAGGTGAATCAATCCACATACAGTCAGCTGATCTTTGACAAAATGTCAAAACACATTAAATTGGGGAAAGAGTCTTTTCAAGAAATAGTGCTGGTAAAGTTGAAATTTCATCTGCATAACAATGAATCAGAACCTGTATGTCACAGCATATACAAACACAAACTCAATGTGGATTAATAACCTTAATGTAAAACCTAAAACTATGAAGACCATCGATGAAAAAATTGTGACAAACAGATGACCTAACACATGGTATGAATAAACTGTGAAACCTAAGTATAAGTACCCAAATAGCAGAAGACAAAACAGATGACTGGAATCTCCTAAAAATTATACACTTATATGCATTTTAAGATTTCACCAGAAGAGTGAAAAGAAAGCCCGTAGACTGCGGAAAAATATTCTTTAATAAAATATCTACTAAGGAACTAATCTCTAAAATTTATAGAAAATGCTATACCATCTCTACAAGAGAAAGACAAAAAAAACAAACAAACAAACAAAAAAAAACCAATCTACAACAATATCCCTTACTCTTTATTGCCTAAATAGTAAATCATCATTACAGATGTTATTGGGGTTGATATGGTTTACTGCTTGAGTTGTGAATAGCCATCCCATGCAGGAAACTAAGTACATTTGACCGCACACACTTAGATTAGAAAATTAGCAAGAAGTCCAGTCTTGACATGTATCTCCTAACCACCCTTGTTTTGTATCCCTATGGCCAATCTGGTTGTCCTTGTCTTGTTGCTAACTCTATTGTTTTGATATGTCTTACAATTAAACAATGCTTTGAAAAAAAAAAAATGGATAGCAGACATGAGCATACACTTCACCAAAGAAAACTTTCAAGGAGACAGCAAACATAAGAACAGTTTTTTGTGATCATTAGCCATTAGAGAGCTGCTAATGTAAACAATAATACAATATTATCTATGCCAGCATTAATAGAGAAGTTGAAAAACAAAACAAAACAGAAAACAACAAATGCTGGTGAGGATGTGGAGAGACTGGTAACCTCCTTCACTGGTTGTGTGAATATAAATGATGCAATCCCTTTCGAAAATGTTATGGTGTTTCCTTAAAATGTTGGAGATAGAAATATCATATGACCCAGCAATTCCTCTGTTTGGTATATATCCACAAAAAACAGGAGTCGGGTATTCTTTGCAATGCTATTAACAATAGCAAAAAGATGGAGCCAGCCTTAATGTCCATCAACAGAAGAATTGTTAAACAGATTTGGTACATACACACAATGTAATACTAGATAACAATGAGGAGTAGTGAGGAATTTGCAAAAGACCTCATAACATGGATGAACCTGGAAGATGCTATGCTAAGTGAAGTTACTCAAGCACAAAAGGACAAGTAGTACATGAAGCCAGCATTGTAAAAACTCAATAAAAGGCTTTCATGCTAAAAGTAACATTCTTTGATGATTACCAGCAGTGGGAGTGAAGGGAGAGTAACTCACTGGCTAGTGGGTAGACATATGTTAACTCAGGTGCTGGTCAATGCAATATACAAGAAGAGGGGGGTTGGCTGAAGAATGATGAAGACAGATGAAACACAGGGAGGCTTAAGAATGATGAAGACAGGTGAAGACACAAGAAGGTATGATAGAGTTAAAGGGGGTAGACAAAAATACTGTTTTATACACAACCCTGAAACAAAAGTGTTCTGTGGATATATGCATAGACCGAACGTGTATAGGAGCGAAAGTGGGAGTATACCCACAGATGCATAAGGGTTTGAAGTAAGATATTTGTCAAGTGTATATACTTTTGTTGCAAACACACTTAACTACGTATGTGGTGGAGCACACAGGGAGCAAATCAATGAAAACTTCTTAGATGTTATCAAATACCTTGAGGTAATGAGTTGGTGAGCCCAGGGGCTCAGGTCTGTAGACTCAGTGGACACCATGGCCCATTGGCAAAATACAATGTTCCACATCCTACTTTGGTAGTAGTGTCTCAGATTTTAAAAGCTCATGAGTGGCCTTCTATGGTGCAACTAATGTTCTCAACTAGTGTGCAGAAGAAAAAAGTGTGATGAAAATTGAAGATGCTTGGAATCAACTAGTCTAATGTATTAATGTAGCAAGTGAACATCAGTCCCCATCCATGACTCTGAGACCAGAAGAACTAGATGATGCCTGGCTACCACTATCTGCTCTGAAAAGGATTACATTAGAAGATCCTGGATATAGTGGGAGAAAATAAGGAATATAACTTAAAATTATAATAAATTACCAGGCTTACTGATCAGAAAGAAACAGGAGGGACCTGAGACGGTTGCCCTGGACTACCCTTCAGGTATGGAATGGAGCTCAACTGCATGGCCCAATATTCTGCCAAGTAGTAGACTGATACATAAGGAAGGACAACAACATTGTAAGATATGCTCACCAGTACATGATCAATCATTCAAGATAAAAAGAGCACATTTACCTAAGGACAAAATTGAGACAGGGTGGAAAGGAGAGTGGAACAGAAATAGGAACCCCAGGGAGGAATTATGATAACTGTTGTTGCTTGGAGGGGATTGCAATCATTGAGATGACACAAAGTTTATGATTTGTTGAATGTAAAATTGATGATCTTGTCTATAAACCTTCACTCATTTCACACACAAAAAAGTTTAGAAAAAATAATAGAGTTAATGCTGATCACCATGTGGAAATACCATTGGTACATCCCCATACTCGAAATAGAAGTTACTCCATAGGTGTTGAAAATTAAACTTCTAATACTTTATTAGAATTCATTTGAAAAATACTATCTGTAGTCTCTTAAGAAATCCACTAATGTCTGACTGGCTGGTTGTGTGCTGTTGAATCAGTTCCAATTCATAGTGACCCTGTAAAGGATTTCTGAGACTGTAAATATTTACAGAAACAGAAAACATCATCTTGCTCCTATGGAGCACCTGGTGAACTCAAATTGTTTACCTTGTGATTACCTGTCCAATGTGTAAAACACTACCACTAATATCAGCTGCTCCAAATATAGTTTGGTGCTTTAATAAGTATTGGTATGCTTGTTGTTATGTGCCGTGGAGGAGATTTAACTCATTGCAATCCTGAATAGGGTTTCCCAGTAGTGACTGTTGGGTTTGAACCACAGACCTTGCACGAACAATCCTGTGCTTATCAGAAGGCACAAAACCAGGCCCCTAAGTAAGAATGCACTAATCTAATAGTTTAATTTTTGTTTGTCTTAATATCAAAAGAAAAGAAATGCACCTTTATATATTTCATTTTTAAAATTTTCTTTAAGCTTTTATTGTAAATTGGGTGAATGTTTACATAGTAGGTAAAATTTCTCTTCAACACTTTATACACATCTTGTCTTGTCTTATTTGTTGGAATCCGCACAATGTAACATCATTTATCCCATTTCATTTCTGTGTGTCCTGTTTCCATTCCTTCTTCTTTCCTGACCCTTCTGATCTTTGGTTGAGAGTAAATATTACCCTATTGATTCCAAATGGTTGATTATTCCAAGGACTCAGTAGATATATATGTAGAATTGCTTAGAATTTTGTTATAGTTCTAAGCCATTTGTTAGACTTAGATTTTCTATAAGTTCTCTATAATTCAGGTAAATTGATCTACAAGCAAAAAATCTATCTTTGTAATTTCCAGTTTGCCCTTTGCTGAAGCTTGTTGCTCAATAGACTTCCCAGATGGTGCATATGGCTCCATGACATAGTGTGTCAGGTTAGATCACTCATGATGCTTCACATGACATCATGGATCAGAGCAAGTGCAGACAATGAAAAGCAATGTTGTTACCTCACAATATGTGGTCTCAGCTGGGGAGAGTCTCGGAAAACTTCCAACCCTCTATTAAAAGGAACACAAATTAGAAATGAAAAGTCTAGTTAGCTGGATTTCTTGAATTCAATCTGGTTCAAAATTTTATTTTTAAAAAATTAGAGCATATTGGAGAATATAATAACAAAGCTGCTTTCAAAGTTCATGATTAATTTGGACCTAGATATTAGAATTCTCTCACTGACTCAGCTCAGGTTTAATTTCATGGAATCCTTTGTAAATTAATTCACTTATTTGAAAATTATTTTAAAAATATATTTTAAGATAGTTAGGAAAACATTTCTTTATTTTTTTCCATTGATGATCCAATTTATTCTAATATGGTTTAAATTCACAATGTACTTACCACCTTTTAGAAATAAATACTTTTTTCTTTGTGTTTTTTCTTATAGAAATAATGCTGGAGATGCCATGATAGCATTTTGCAATACCAATAACTTATTTTGCAAACACCTTTCTTAAATAACATAAAAGGTGACTATAAATGTGGACCTCACCAAATGGAATACACAGGAATCAAATTGGCTACGGTTGTGGGTAAAGAACATGAAGAAGTTCCATATCATCAGCCAAAATCAGTACATAGAGTGACTGGCACACACCATCAATTGCTCATATGCAAGTTCAGATTGAAGCTGATAAAAACTAAAGCAAGTACATGAGAGCCAAAATGTGACTTTGAATATATCCCATCTGAATTTACAGACCATCTCAAGAACAGATTTGATTCCTTAAGCACAATTGACTGAAAACCAGACGAGTTGTAGGATAACCATTGGTTGCCTCATACATATGTGAAAGTTGGACAATGACTTAGGGAGATCAGAGAAGAATCTATGCCTTTTAATTATGGTGTTGGAGTGTAAAATTTAATAGTTCTTTATTAACTGTTCTTCCTTGTATGCATATGTGTATTAGTCTGTCACATACAGCATTGTACTACACGATAGATCTTGAAATTTTATTTCTTTCCATTCCTTTTAAATTTGCTGTTTTCCTGGCATAGTAAACCATATGATTATCAGTTTCAAGATGGTCAATACCAGTCCATTTCAGTTCACTAATGCCTACAATATTGATCTTTCTGAGTTCCATTTCATTTTTGACAACATCCAATTTTCCTAGATTCATACTTAGTACATTCTACATTCTTATTATTAATGGATATTTGCATCTGTTTCTTTCCATTTTTAGTTGTGCCGCATTAGCAAATGAAAGTCCTGAAAGCTTAATTTCATCCACATCATTGAGGATAAGTCTAATTTGAGAAGGCAGGTCTTCCTCAGTCATAGTTTAAGTGCCTCCTGACCTGAGGGACTCAGCTTCTTGCAGTATTTATGACAATGTTCAGCTCTTTGCTCATAAAGTATCCATCCAGTGGCTAACCATTCACTTGTCCTTCTTCCTATGCAGTTGTAGTCTGGAAGCTACTCTGACAACCATGAGTGGCCTGCTGGTATTTAAAATACTGGTAGCATACCTTTCAACAGCATCATCACAACACACAAACCACAAAAGTAAGACAAACTGACAGATGAGTGTTGGTGAGTTTCTCTAGGATGGCAAGCTGCCATTCTGAAGAGGGTAGAAATCTTCAGGACAAGTTTGGAAAGATAGAAATATCACCTTCAGAGGTGTATAGACCAAGATATAACATATGCTGAGAAATAATAATGTCACATTTTGATATTTTAATAAAGTAGCTTAGTGGTTATGAGTTGGGCTGCTAACTTCAAAGTCAGAGGTTCAAAACTACTAGCTGATCCATAGGAAAAAGATGAGACTTTCTGATTCCATAAAGATTTACAGCCTCAGAAACTCTATGCAAGGTCCCTTTCAGTCAGAACCGAATCCATGGCACATAACCACCACCACCACCGTGATTCTGTAGTAGTACTTTTTGACTTACCCTTCTTTATCCCTAAATACATTTCAATGAATATTTATTGAATGCCTTTTGTGATATAATTGGACAGGTACTAGATAAAGTTTCTGCCTTACATGAAATTAATATTCTGCTGAATGTGATACACAAACACACTTTCTATACTTGATTTTGTAGGGACAAGAATCATAATTTCTCATAGTATCTCTATGGAGATAGAAAAAGCTGAGTTGGATACATTTATGGTCCACTTTGATGTTATTTTTTATTTTTGTCTTTCTATTTTCTTTAAATTTTATATGTATGCTCTCGAAGACACAAAGCATATGTTTAACACTTAGATATGTAATTTCTTAATCAATATCTGTCAGCAAAGATAAAGAAAACTATTGGGTTAAAAGCTTTTTAGGAAGTGGTTTATCATCATATAATCTGCGTAGAATTTTATAACTAAAAACAAACATTTCAATGAATATTTACTAAATGCCTTTTGTGGTATTGATGTTGTGCAGGTGCTAGATGAACTTCCTGCCTTATATGAAGTTAGTATTCTGGTGAGTGTGATTGACATGGAGAATATTTAATTCCTGTGAAACATGTTGTTGCTGTTAAGTGCCATCAATTCAGTTGCAACTCATAGCAACCCTATATAGAGTTTCCAAAAAATTATTGGTGGGTTTAACCTGATGACCTTGTGGTTAGCAGTCCAGTGCTTATCCTATAGTGCCAGGGAAATATTGGGATAATATAGATAATGGTTACTTTGTTCTTCTTTGCACAGGCAAACTAAGTATCTCCTAGTCATCTGGCCATTCAGTCAAGATACATCCAGACATTAAGAATTTTACTACTCTATAGGTGTGGTATTGTAGGTTAATGAACTGGACTGAAAAATCAGTATGAATTCAAAGTCGGCAGTTCAAGCTCACCAGTTGCTCCTTGGAAACCCTATACAGGGTCGCTATGGGTCAGAACCGACTCGAAGTCACTTAACAATAAGAATAATAGGGATACTATGGCACTTCAGGTTAATGCACTGCACTGACAGGTCGGTTTGAACTGAAAGGTCGGCAGCTCAACCTCACCAGCCACTTCTCAGAAACCCTGTAACATATACAGGGTCGCTATGGGTCGGAACTGACTCAATGGTACTTAGCAATGACAACAAATAGGATAAGCACTGGACTGCAAACCAAAAGGTCAACAGTGCAAACACATCAGCTGCTCCTGGAAACCCTATACACGGTTGCTATGATCCGAACCGACTTCATTACACTGAACAATAACAGCAACAACATCAGTGATTAAAGAGCTCTGGTAGCATTGTGGATTATGCATTGGGATGCTAACCACAAGGTCAGCAGCTCAAGTCCACCCAAGTTCTCCACAGGCAATAGATGAAGAGAGATTTTCTATACAGGTTTGTTATGCGTTGGAATCAACTCCGCAGCACAGCGCCACCACAACTATATGGATGCTACCATAAATAAAATTAACATAAGCCTTGTGCTCAGAGAGTTTGGATTCTAATTGACCTTACTGCTGTTGTTGCTAAGTGTTCTGACTCATAGTGATTCTATATAAGGTTTCTGAGAAGCTGCTGGTGTGTTTGAACCATATCACTTGTAGTTAGCAATCCTACAGTGCCACACTGGGACTCCTTACTGGGCTTAGAAAACAGTAAAAATGTAACTAAAACATAGACTAATACTATGATTTATACAGTAAGAAGATGTTATAAGACTATTTGTGATGAACACTTCACAGACTTTGCCATGCGTAGAAGTCTTTATGAAGAAAGTGACATTTAAACTGAGGACTGAAGGAAGACAAAGAGTACTATGGAAGAAGCACTTCAGCTTAGATACCAGTACTTAAGAAGATCAATTTCAACATCATCCTATAGAACAAATACCTAGAATTGAGCCAGTTGAACAACATTTTGGAGAGAGGGAAAACAACTCATAAAGGATTGCTGTTGTTGTGTGCCATGGAGTCGATTGTATCTCGGAGCAACACTATAGAACAGAGTAGAACTGTCCCATTGGGTTTCTTAGGCAAATAATCTTTATGGATTACATCTCAATGTCAAGAAAACAAAAATCCTCACCACTGGACCAATAAACAACATTCTTATCAATGGAGAAAAGATTGAAGTTGTCAAGGACTTCATTCTTTTTGGATCAACTATCAACACTCACGGAAGCAGCAGTCAAGAGATCAGACGATGTATTGCAATGGGCAAATCTGCTGCACAGGAACTTTTTAAAGTATTGAAGAGCAGAGATGTCAGCTTGAGGACCAAGGTGCTCCTGACCCAGGCCATGGTGTTTTCAATAGCCTCATATGGATGCGAAAGCTGGACAGTGAATAAGGAAGATCGTAGAAGAATTGATGCCTTTGAGTTGTGGTGTTGGAGGAGAATACTGAAAGTGCCATGGACTGCCAAAAGAACCAATAGATCTGTTTTGGAAGAAGTGCAGCCAGAGTGCTCCTTGGAGGCCAGGATGGCTAAGCTTCGTATCTCCTACTTTGGACATATTGTCCAGAGGAAACAATCGTTGGAGAAGGATGTCATGCTGGGTAAGGTGGAGGGTCAGAGAAAAAGAGGAAGACCCCAACGAGATGGATCAGCCAGGTGGCATCATTGATGGACTCAAGTGTGGCAGCGGTATTGAAGTTGACCCAGGATCGGACATTGTTTCGTTCGGTTCCGACTCGATGACATCTGACAACAACAATCTTTATGGGAGCAGATCATCACGTATTTCTGTTAAAATGCTGCTGGGTGTGTTTGTACCATCAACATTCAGGTTAGCTGTCCAGTGCTTAAACACTAGCCATAAGGACTTTTGTTTGATGAAGCACTATATTTTTATATAATTTTGATCAAGTCTGCAGTCAAATAGACATGGCATGAGTGAGCTCTTATTGGTAGAGGGAAATTAAGGTTAAACTGGACCTTGATGTCATTAGAGAATGTGGAACCATTGATTGGAATCAGAGAAAAAAATTACATAGACTGACTTCCTCAGGTTTATAGATAATGAAATGCAAGTCCAGAGAGGTTCTATGTTTTGCCCAAAGGCACACAGCCGGTTAGTGAAAGCTAAAACTAGAATACTGGTCTCCAGAGACCTGCTGCACATTTCCTTACCTTAGGGCTTTTAAATTATTCGGGATGATTAAAATAATGACAAATTGTCTATCTCATAACTGATGGAAATGGTCCTTTCTCTCAGTAATAGTTTAAAGGAATATGTTTTTCGGAATAAATCCTGGGATTATCAGATCCCTACAAAATTAAGACAATGATTACACTACAGAACAATATAATGTGGTTTATTCTCTTGAATCACTCCCTTTAAACTTCTCTTATTTTTTGATGAGTCAGTGTTTCTCATAAAGAATATGAGTTTCAGAAGGATTGATATTATCTTGTTGCAAACGGAAAAACTGTTTCCCTTGAGTTCCCCAGCACCTGCAGCACAGGGTTACCATTGATTCATATCAGTGCAGGGTCAACTGTGTTGCAAGGGGAGGGCTTAACCCATTGTAGATGGGCTTTCTTTCTTGGACTTAGGCTGAGAACAACACATTCACAGGATTCCTCTTTTCCTGGTGTTTCCAACTCACTCCCTGCCCTCTCTCCTGAGCAGGCTGCCTTGCAGTTTCTCTCCTCAGCCTGCAAGCTTCTGCTTTCTGCCTGGCTGCGCTCACCGCCTTCCTATGGCACCTCAGGGAATTGCCCTCTTATTACCACAATTACAATCTGTACACATTTCATTAAACTAATATCGCTTCGCACAGCCTTTCTCCACAGAACTGCACAGCTGGAGGCCCATTTCTTTTCCTCAGCTTAAACACTTTGACAGGTTAAGAAAGCTATTATGGCTGAATAACAGGTGTTGCAAAACAATGTGCATTTGATGTTTAAATGAGAGAGCTTCTTTATTGACTGCCTTTATTGCAGCTAAGGCTCCCCTTTTTCACCATGACTGGATTTTTATCGTTTTTACTGCTTTTTAAAGTGTATTCTGTTGTTTCAGAATCGGTCTGAAATGACTGTGTGTGGTTATTTGTTATTCTGATGTCCTTTCCTTTTTATTATTATTATTTGTGTTTCTTAGTTTCCTTTCCAGGTGAAGAATTATTACAGAAATAGAAGGATTTTATTGGTTTTCTCTCTTTCTCAATTTTTCTCTCTCCTCTTTAATTCTAAGCATATGCACTTCATGAAAAACTCCCAGGGGATCCCTCGAAAATTCTTCTCTATTATTTTGTTCTTATTAATATTGCTTACTTAGTCCACTCACCTACCTTCCAGTGACCCAATGAATTGATTCCCAAAGGAGAAACAATAACATACAAACAGAGGGAGAGTTTACTATTATAGGCTTTCTTATCTGAATGGCACTGTGGAATTCTTTGTTCAAGACTCTGCATCTAACATAACACTGATGTGTAATTTGGGGTATTTATCCTTTCTTTCATGACATTTTGTTTATTTTTCTTTACATTCACCTATGTTAAGCATGTCTTCATGCCTTTTTCTCTGTATACTAAGAGATAATCATGCTCAGCAGGATGTACTCTCTTTTATTATTTCAATAAGATGACTTTTGCTGAAGAGACAGTCAAGTGTTAAAACACCATTTTTTTCAGCTGTAAGTGCTCAGTGAGCGAGAACATATGATTATGAAAGCATAGAAATGATGGAAATGAAAGATGGCTTTGAAATAGTTAGATCTGCGTCTTTATGGCACCAGAATAGTGCTCTTCATATCGTAAGCCCTAGAAAATGTTGATTGACTTTACTATAAGTCATATCATAATTTTTTAAAGTAACCTTTGGATGTCACGCTTACTTTCATTTTATGGTTGATAAAAGAAAGAAGCAAAAGAAAGGAAGAAAGATAAGACTGGAAAGAAAAAGCCTATTGTCAAGTACCATGGAGTCAGTTCTGACTCATTGTGACCCTGCACAGGGTTTCCAAGGCTGCACATCTTTACAGGAGTAGAGAGGCTCATCTTTCTCCTGTGGAACAACTGGTGGTTTCAAACTGCTGACCCTGAGGTTGGCAGCCCGATTCATAACCACTATACTACCAGAGCTCCTTTTATAGTACATCAATTCTTTTAATTTACTATAAAATGTAATAATTGTAATTATCCCTGTTTGTTTTTATGATGCCACAAGAAATCATTTCTAGGAGAGGATGAGACACATATTTTAGCCAGTGCATGTATACTGACCACTAGGATAGAGACAATGCCTCATCTTCCTGTGTCCTCAGTACTTAAGTCATTTGTTAGAACAAAGTAAGCATGCAAGTTATGATTCTTAAGTGAATTAACTCCAGTCCCTCTGTAGTTAAGATTCTTACAGGGGATTTCAGTTGGAAGGTTCTTGAGATTCCAAGTACAATTCTGGGTATATGCTCTGGGGTAATGGTAGTAATTTTCACATGATTCTCAAGGGAAATGGGGCTCCAAAAATTTTAAGAACACTTATTTTGGAAAGAAGTGTTTTGAATGATAATTTAATAAATATTTGGTAGATAAAGGAATAATTTATTGAACCAGTAGTTTCTAAATCCTTGTGATATTTAACTCTTATTTAAGTAAGTACATTCTTTGTATTATAAAGCAGTGCCTAATTGGACACGGACTTTAGGAAGCAGGGTAAACTTTATTTAGTAGTACAAAAATATACTCTTTAATTCCTTAATTGTATCTCCCCAGAGCCAGAGACTGACCATGATACTCAGCCTATCATGTTTACCCAGATACATATTTTAATACTAATGCCAGAACTCTTTTAAACTCTTTACAGTTATAAAAAACAAACAAACAAAAAAACACTTTTATAGTTAAAAGACCATGGTACTAGAGTACAAGAGTCCTGGTGAGGTTCTGTTGGATAAGCACTGGACTGTTAACTGCAAGGTAGAAGGTTCAAACCCACCAGTTACTCCTTGGAAATCCTATACATACAGGGTGTCTATGAGTTGGAACTGACTTGATAACACTTAACAACAACAATACTAGAGTAATTGTTCACCAATAATCCTCGCAAATATGAGCAAACAATTTTATTCATTGGAATTTTCAAAATGTCAAGCATCTGTGTTTCTGAATCCTTGTAATATCTAATTCTTTTTAAAAACAGTTAATAAGTTTATATTTATGAGGTACATTTCTCTTAAAAATTTCAATGACCTTCATGATATTTTACAAACTTTGGTGAACAGGAATATTATTCTCCTTACTTAACAGTTATGGAGAATAAAGTGCAAATATTGTTCAAATACTTCTGTAATTATTGGCATAATGTATATTTCTGCCAGTGTAGATATAATTCAAAATTACAGCCCTAGGCTATCATTTGGACTTTTATAAATTAGATTAATAACTCTAGATTTTTACAAGAGAATGCTTCTAATTTAAGAAATGCAGAAAGATATACCTATTCATAGCTTTGTGTTGTTGTTGTTATTAAATGCCATTGAGTTGGTTTTGACTCAGTGATACTATATAATGTTTCTGAGGAGCAGCTGGTGAGTTTGAACCTCCAGCCTTGAGGGCCAGTGCATTATCCTGTAGCACCATACCAGCTCTCCTTTCATAGCTTTAGGAAATTGTGAAAAAAAAAAAAAAATCTATGTTTCATTTTTTCATTCAAAACTGATAAAAAATCTGTTTCATTTTTTTATTCAAAACTGCTAAAAAATTACCTTAAAAGTTCAAGTATGGAAATATAAACAAATCTAAAAAAAAAAAAAAAAGTTCAAGTAAATAATTTTGATATTGCCAGTACCTATCAATATGCTGTACCTATCAATATGCTGTTGTAAGTGCTGTGGAGTCGGTTTCAACTCATAGCAACCCTGTACAGGGTTTCCAAGGAGTAGATGCTGGGTTTCAACCACTGACCTTGTGGCTCGCAGTCCAATGCTGACTCCAAGCACCATACTAGGAGTCCATCAATATGTTACAATCCATAAAAATAGTATGGAAATTAGTAGTTTATGGAAACTAAGTTTTTGTAAATATCTACTGCCTTTACATAATTTCATAATATATGAATTTTCAGGAAGAGGTTTTCTTTTAATGAAAGATGATTTTCAGACTGAGAGGCATTTCCTTTTTGTCTTTTCTTTTTATAAGCGTCAATTATGTTAAATGAATGGTTTTTATGGGTTCTATTTATTAAGCTTATACTTGGGGACAATCGGAAACTTTGAAACATAGGCATTTCTGTCAAAAATATGAAGATGTTAAATTCCATTTGCCCCATATATCCCTTCTTTTTTGAATATTATTGGAAGATATGACTGTTTGAACAGATTCTCTGATCAGCCTATTGAAAATAATAGAATCAGTTGTCCATAACAGTTCTGTCAATTAGATTATATCTGTGCTGTCTTCCTCTAGTCCTAGAAATTTACCTTCTTGAAAGCATTTGTATTACTGAAAGCAACAGAGCCTAGTAATGCTGGCCATTACTTTACTTCATTTACATTTTTGCCCAATATTTTTCCCAAGTTCCCTCTCTTCCTAAAGTCCCCTTCACTCCACTGCATCTCATCAAGCACTCTCTCAGCTGCACAGAGGTTACCTGCTGTGCAAAAATGAACTGGATACCAACCACAGGTTCCCCTGTGTCTGGGGCTTCCTATTTTGTTTCTTAAGTCAGCAGTGGCTGGGATGACCCAGATTCAGGAACTGCTTTCCTCACTCTGTTTTTTTCATTTCCAGGAATGACCATTGTTGCATTACCACTAGGATTTGAAAACACAGCATGATACCTGCGGGTGGTACAATTTCCTCAGCTGGAAGAGTAAGAGCACAATGTGAAACTGAAAGCCCCCAAGAGCAAGATGGTGAGGGTAGCAAAGCAGAAAATATTAGCATAGTGTCCCATTGTTCTATAAGGTATTCTTTCCTGTGTGTATGGGAACAGTGAGAATTACACACTCACCTGCCTGATTATGGATAACAAGCACGAAAGAGCTGGTCAATAATTTTTTTCCCCACTCAATGCAGTTTTCAAATACAATATGGAAAACTAGATTATTTATTCAGTATGGAGGTTAAATCAAAGCCGAAAAGGAGATGTCAGGAAGAAATCTATAATTAATATAACAATGAGATTCATTCTCTACTTAGTGAATGCTAAATAAGTTCTTTTAAAACAGTCCTTATACTATATATATATATTCTAAGGAGCTCTGGTAGCCTAGTGGTTACGAATCGGGTTGTGAACCACAAGGTCAGCAGTTCGAAACTACCAGCGGTTCCGCGGGACAAAGAGGAGGCGTTCTGCTCCGGTAAAGATTTACAGCCTCGGAAACCCTGTGCAGGGTCGCTATGAGTCAGAACCGACTCCATGGTACTTAACAACAACAACATATATATATATTCTATAGCACCAGCTGCACTAAAGGCACCATAGGGTAAGAAATGGTGTGGCACTGAGGGTTAATTCACCAGACTACAAAGTCATTGAACTGCAAGGTCGGCGGTTCAAGCTCACCAGCTGCTCCTTGGAAACCCTATACAGGGTTGCTATGGGTCTGAATCGACTCGACGGCACATAACAACAACGACAGCACACACACACATATATATATAGATATATACATATATAGATATAAATCAAACCCACTGTCAGTGAGTCAATTCCAATTCATAGTGACCCTGTTCGTTGCTTGGTTGTTTATGTGCCTTGGAGTCTGTTCTGAGTCATAGCGACCCTTCCCAGGATTCCAAAAAGCCTTTTGATTCTTCCATGATGTTGCTGGTGGGTTTGAACTGCCAACCTTGCAGTTAACAGTCCAGTGCTTATCCTACAGCATTACCAGCTCTATATATTTCAGTTGTAACATAACTTTAGCTTTTAGTCAATATCCTTAGAGGTCTTCTTCAACTAACCAATGATTCTTAAGTTTGAGTATGTATTATAATTGCAGGGGATTTGGTAAAAATGCAGAGACTCAGAAGCTTTCCTTCATCAATGTGCTAAATCTGAGCCCATTACTGCTGTCAGTGTGCCAATGCATCTGGTTAGGGATGTTTTTTCAACCTTCAAATGATACAAATAAGTGTCAATATCTAACACTAAACCATTCAAATCATCATGAAGAGAAAAAATATGAACAACAAAAAGACAATCATTAAAAAGATTAAAAAATAAATAAAAGGACTTGACATTTCACAGAAGTGCTTTTTACAGTATTGGAAATTCATTTTGGGAGCAAAAGTACAACCACATTTTCTCCTAATAGTTTATACTCCAAGTCACTGCACACCATACTGCTTCACTCTGTAGACTTTTGTAAACTTGATCTTAAGACCTAACTGAGTATTATACATAATCATAGCAAAAACTATAACAGAACAAGGGGCCAGAAAAGTAAACCAACTCCAAAATATCCAGTAAGGCATCAGGAAATTGCTTCTGGTTGAGTCCTTAGTTTTGCCAGTTTAAAGAACAGTATTCATTTTCATTTCTCAGCAAACTCAATTCAGAAACTTAACACGCAGGCTCAAGTCAAAGGTATGAAAGCCAGTCCCCTTATTCTCATTTTTGGTAAATGTTTCAAATAAAACATAAAATCAAGTGCTACATTATATATATATTTTTTA
>NW_006408734.1:2836581-2837478 GCF_000296735.1 Chrysochloris asiatica
TTCAGAAGACAGGATTTAGGCCTCACCCACAACCACCCACTGTCCATCTAGAACAGATCCATTAAGGCAAAAGCTCCTGGAAAGGCAGGTCCACCTCAGTTGTAGGACATTCTGCTCCTACAGGGTCAGTAGAATGGCTTCTCCCACATACTTATCAAGGCATCTTTAATCCCAAAGAAGATTCTTTGAGCCATGTTGATGAACAAAACAATGCCCACCACACCTGGGATCATTTTGATTGTGGTTTTCAATTCACTACATTTGTGTGCCTGTCCTTCTCTAGGTACTGGTCCCTCCTGACAATATGTGCAAAGTATGACAATGTCTGACCATTCTGGCTTGCAAAGAACATTCTGGCTGTACTTCTAAAACAAATTGGTTATATTTTCCTCCAACAGGCTAACTCAAGTACATCAATTCTTATATAGTCTTCCTTATTCACTGTCCAAATTTCACATGCATGTGAGGTTATTGAAAATATCATGACTTGGGTTAGGTGAGCCTTACTCCTGAAACTGACATCTTTGCTCTTCAACACTTTAAAGAGCACTTGTGAAACAGATTTGCCTAATGCAATACATCCTTTGATATTTTGACTTCTGCTTCCATGAGTGTTGATGGGTGATCTTAGAAAAATGAAGTCTTCAACAACTTCAATCTTTTCTTCACTGATATGGATGTTGTTCATTGTCCAGTCATGAGGATTTTTGTTTAATTTACACTGAGATACAACCTATACTGAAGACCGTGGTCTTTTATCTTTATCAGAAAGTATTTTAAGTCCTCTTTGCTTGCAGCAAGCAGTTGTATCACCTACCTATCAATAACAGCAAAGATGAAAAAAGTAGAGGACAATAAATGCTTGTGGGAATGAGGAGAGACTGGGACACTCCTGCA
>NW_006408734.1:2862318-2865343 GCF_000296735.1 Chrysochloris asiatica
GCTATGTCCTTGTCCATGGGCTCAGGAGTCCCTATATCTCACCACACTTCAGACCAACCAGCCCTTTCCTCTTCCTTTTCTCATCTCCAGGTCACTGGAATCTATGGAATATGGTTGAACTCAGTCTATTTCTTCATTGCTGCCATTTCCCCTGTTCCACTCACAAGTGGACCAAAGTGGTCACCAGCAAGTCTTCATACCTGCTCATATGTTCCCATTGAGTTTCAGTATTGGAGGGGGGTTTGTCCTGAAGGGATTTGATTGTTTGCCTTGATGGCTCCCTGGTGAAAAACTTGCATGCTCTTGTAGTAGCCAATCATACTGTGATCTTTGTTTTGCATTTTTCCTGCTAATCTTCTTTGAAGATGTAACTTCCGTTGCTCTAGCTGTTTCAGGCTGATCTGCTTGTCATTTCCATTGTAAATGTCCCACCTCAGAAGGTTCTGGATGGGGCTCAGGATTGCACCTCAGGTCCTATAAACTGCAAAGGTACCATAAGAGGCCTATTTCAGTTGGCAAGTTCTAGGACCCTGTTAAGGTATTCCATTTAGTAATAGGCAGAAGACGGGTTTAAAAGCTTTCTGTAATCATTTTTCCTGACACTCTATCCCACTCAAGTGTCTATTTTACAATAGTAGGCAAAGGAGAACAATATTCATAAGATAATCAAGCATATTAATATAATTCCCCCTCTTCAGACAATGCCTTGATCCCTGTTTCCCAGAGCCCTGTTGTTCCAAATTTGAGCATACATCACTATTTACCTCTGTCCCATTTACCCCATGCAAACCTGCCTCAGTGTTCCCCTATCTACTTTGTTCTTCCTCCCCCTCCCCCTTCTTGTGTATTGCCCTCCCAACACCTGAACTATGATGTGTCTACCTTCTATGCTCTGCTCAACTGTCCCTTATCTCCACCCCACTAATCGCCTTTACTCCACACCCACCAGTAACCAAGAAAGAATTTTTTAAAAAAATCTTTTAGTATGGGTATCTTTTCTTAAGATTTTACAATAATGGTCTTATGCAATATTTGTCCTTTTGTGACTGACTAATTTCACTCAGCACAACATCCTCAAGGTTCATCCATGTTATGTGGTAGCTTGCAGCTTCCTTGTTATTCTTCAAGGTAACATAATATTCCATTGCATATATGTACCAACGTTTGTTTATCCATCTTCCATTCATGAGCATTAAACTGTCTCCATCTTTTTGCTATTGTGAATAGTACTGATATGAACATTGGTTTGCATGCATATACTTGTATTATGGCTTGTATTTCTTGTGGATATATGCCAAGTAGAGGAATTGCTAGATCATAAGTTATTTCCATTTCCAACTTTCTAAGGAATCACCATACTATTTTCCAGAGTGGTTTGACCA
This sequence comes from Chrysochloris asiatica, assembly GCF_000296735.1. Lineage (NCBI taxonomy): Eukaryota > Metazoa > Chordata > Mammalia > Afrosoricida > Chrysochloridae > Chrysochloris > Chrysochloris asiatica. The sequence continues at coordinate 2,863,701 of NW_006408734.1, forward strand.
TTTTACATTCCTACCAGCAGTGTAGGAGAGTCCCAGTCTCACCACATCCTAGCCAGTCCTCTGCTTTTTTGAACTATGTTGTTATTGCTGGTGTGAGATGATATCTCATTGTTGTTTTTATTTGCATCTCTCTAATGACTAATGGTCATGAACATTTCTTCATATGCTTCTTGACTGTCCAGACCTCTCCTTGGTGAAGTGTCTGTTCATGTTCTATGCCCATTTCTTAATTGGATTATTTGTCTTTTCTTGTAGAGGTGTGTAATTTTAGAAATTAGTCCCTTGTCTGATATGTCATTGCAAAATATTTTTTCCCATTCTGTGGACTCCCTTTTTACTCTTATGGTGAAATCCTGTGATGCACATAGGTTTCTAATTTTTAGAATGTACCCATAATCTATTTTGTTTTCTTTTGTTTCTGTTTTTTTTTTTCACAATATTTGGTAGTCTATGTGTGCCCCATATTAGAGCCCTTAAATTTGTCCTTATTTTTTCACTGATGACCTTTATAATTCTGGGATTCACCGTTAGTACTTTAATCCATGCTGAGTTGGTTTTTATATATGGCTTGAGGTCTTGTTTCAATCTTTTTTATATTGATTTCCAGTTCTGCCAACAAATTCTGTTGAAGTGACTATCTTCCCCCACTCAATGTACTTTGGCCCTTTGTCATAGATCAGTTGGCTGTATATGGATGGGTTAATTTCTGGATTCTTGATTCTGTTTCATTGATTTATGTATCTTTCATTATACCAGTGCCAGGCTATTTTGATCACTGTAGCCATGTAGTCAATTTTGAAATCAGGAGTGAGAGGTTTCCAAATTTATTCTTCTTCATAAGCATTGCTTTGCTTTTTCCTCCAGTTAAAATAGTCTATTTTATCCTGTAATCTGACTTTTTTTTTTTATGCTGACCTCCTTACCATTTGGATCTCTGTTCCTATGTTTTTATCTTCTTTCACACTGCAACTGTTTTGATAATAGACTAACCTTCCAGATCCTCTGAATTTGTTCTTATAGTTTTGGAAGATGTTCTGCACTCTTCCATCTTTGGATTGAGTTCCAGGTGCTGCTGCCATGTATGTCAATCTCTGGTTGTTGTCTTTTTTGGTTTGTTCTCAGTCCAAAGAACTTTCTTTAGGATGTTTTGAAGCATGTGGTTGGCTTTGACAAAATCCCTTAGCTTCTGTTTATCCTGGAATGTTTTTTTTTTACACCCTTTTATTTGATTGACAACTTCGCTGGGTAGACTATTCTTGGTTGGCAGTTTTTTTTCTTTCAGGGTTTTATATATGTTTCCCCATTGCCTTCTTGCCTTCATGGTCTGCTGAGATATCAGAGATTAATCTGATTTGCTTGCCTTTACATGTAATACTTCTCTTTTCCTTAGGTGTTTTCAGGATTCTCTCCTTGCCTTTGATTTTTGAGAGCTTGAGTATTATATGTCTCATGATGTTCTTTTGGGATCAATCGTTCCTGGGGTTCATTGAGCTTCTTGAATGCTTTTTTTTTTTTTTTTTCATTTTTTCAGGATGTTAGGTAAATTTTCTTCCAGCAGCTCTTCAATTATCTTCTCTGTGTACTTGTGTGATTCTTCCTGTTCCGGGGTGCCAATCAATAATTCTTAAGTTATTCCTCTTCAT
>NW_006408734.1:2865651-2867646 GCF_000296735.1 Chrysochloris asiatica
GAAGTGTTCAGATACATCTCAGTTTCATTTTAACAAATTCCTTCTTAGGCATTTCCAAAGCCTGCCCTCCTTCTAATTTAATGTCCAGATCTTTCTCCTACTCACTTGTCCCAGTCATTCTATCTTATTTCTGGACATGAACTGATATGTTCAGCTGTTTTTTGGGCATCTTCAATATTTAGCTGTGTCATCAATAATTAAATGAATATATGTTGATGTTTTATTATGCTTTCTGATTGCCTCCAGGTAGATGTGCTCAGGAACTGGGATTCCTTTTTCATGTTTGTTATTACTCACCTCAGAATAACTGTAGCAGGTGTTGGCTGCCTATCTGGCCCATAGAAGCAGTTTGTATTGTCTTTTTCCTGGATTGTGGGATTTTATAGAGTGTGATATAGCTTGACTTTGTGACCACAATTGATTTTTTTTCTTAGGTAACATAGGAAGAGAAAGAGCTCCCTAAAATATAAAGAGGACCAAAAAAACAAAACAGCAACAGCAACAAAAACAGATTGAATATGATAGTCTATAATAGCAGAAAAGAGAAAAGAAAAAAAAAATTCTGTAGCAAAATATCAGTGTGAATTTAAGCGTCCCTTTCTTGGCTTCTTGCCTTCAAGACCACCTGGTAAATTTCAAGATGTCACCGTTGGTCCTTATGTTGTAACCCAGAATTGAATTTTTGGCATGTTTCTTTTTTAACTGATAAATAGAAGTGTTTAATGATACGTTGCTCTTCACTGAGATGGCTACTGAGACTTTAAACTACAATGCAGGAATATGCAACATGCAACAGAGACCAATTAACCAAAGATCTAAAATGAACTGACACTCCTTACCTCAAGTAACCTGTAAACATTGCATACCTTCTTCTAGCTTTCCTCCCTCCAAATTGAAAAATCACATGTGAAAACAGCCACTGTGGTTTTGTGGTCAAAAGTGATAATCAAAGGAAAAATAACAACTCCATGGTCAGTTGGTGAAGTACAGCAACCCTGTCTGTGTGGCTTTGCTCTTCTTACTCTTGCTCTTTTTGTCCCTCTTCTTCAGTCCATACATGTTAGCTCTGAGAAGGTTTGAATAGGCCATCTGAAACTTATTCACTTTTTTGGAGCTCACCACTGTACTGATCTTCCTTTCCCCATCAGTTGTTCTTCACAGACATTTGTTGTCAGAAGGCTCAAATCTATCCACAGTACCTTTCCTTGGAATGGGTTTAGTCTGATCATCATACTTCTCAGAGTGATGAACATGCTGCTTGACAATCAGCATTTCTGGAAGAGCCTGGTCAGCTCCGTCAGGAACTGCTTGCTATCCAGCAGCACCATTCTGGAGCTCAGGATTGTTTCCTTTTTATTCTGTTTCTCTCCCACTCCAAAATCCCATTCAAGCCTTTTTCCTAGTGATTAACAGATCAGGGTGAGCTGATCCATTTTGCACTACTGTTTGGTTTTAAGTGAAAACCGCTCCTTTAAATTCTGCTGATCAGATCTATGCACATGTGTAATAGAACCGTTCAGGGGTTTAATGGTGTCCACTCAATCAGGCACCCCTTCTAGTCCCCAGAACGGTGGTGTGCAGACAGTGAGCGACAACTGAACACAGAGAAAAAAATAAATAAAAAGAATGTCCACACCTTTATCTCCAAGGATGGGTCAGATGTCTGTGATGGGAGTGCTGCTCTGAACCTTCTCCCTCTCCATCTTGACCAAGAAGGCTGCTCCAGGAATCACTGGAGCCTGCCAATCAGAAAACACTAGTTTTCTTACTTCTGCTACAAATTCCACAAACTGTAAGCCTTCAAACTTACTAAATATTCTTGTATATGTAGTTCAGAGTTCTGGGACCGTCCTCTGAAACTGCTTCATCAAATATTCTGTGTTAATGCTGCTGAAGGTTTGCACTGGACTTCTCCTGAATCCACCATTAATCCTGCCTCCTACACATCAGTTTTATATTCAGCAAATCATACTGTTAATTTCATCTCAATGATCG
>NW_006408734.1:2868274-2869269 GCF_000296735.1 Chrysochloris asiatica
CCTGTATAGGGTTTCGGGAGAGCAACTGGTGAGCGTGAACCACTGGCCTTGCAGTTCAAACAGCTTTGCAGTCTGGCGCATATATATTAGGGGAAGTAATAAAGTACTTTTACTTCATCATTTCTTTCTTTTGCTTACGTTTTTCTGTTTTCGAAGTAAGTTTCAGATTCTCTTCTAAAATCCATTTTGGTCTTTTCATTCTCTCATGTATTTTTAAATCACTAATTAGATGAAGAAATTATGAAGCAATTGAGCTAAACTGAAAATTTCAAAGGGTAGCTCAAGCAGACAACATAGAGTATTATGATCAACTATTCAAAGATTGGGAGTTAAAAGAACGATCATAAGGACATGCTCAACATTTCTCAAGCTGAAAGAACATCTCTACTTTCCAGATCAAGTTTCAGAGTCTCTTTTTATATCTATTTTGGTCTTTTCTTCTTTTTAATGACCTTTTGTTTTCTTCCTTATGATGTTCTTGATGTCTCCTGGAATTTAGTCATCAGTGTTTAATCATCAAATCTGTTCTTGAGATTATCTCTAAATTCAAGAGGGATATAATCCCAAGGCCATATTCAGCTCTTGTGGACTTGTACTAGTTTTCTTCAGTTTTAGACTGAACTTGCTTATGAGTAATTTATGGTGTGTTCCACAATTTGCCCTTAGTCTTGTTCTGACTTATAATGAGCTTTACCATTGTCTCTTCTCATAGATGTTGTCTGTTTGTAGTCAGTATACGCAAGTAAATTTGGGCATAGTGGTTACAAGCAGGGCTTCTAATTTCAAGCTCAGCAGTTCAAAACTATCAGCGGTTCCATGGTAGAAAGATGAGGATTTCTGATCCCGAAAAGATTTATAGCCTTGGAAACCCTACACAGTGCCGCTATCAGTTGGAACCAACTCTGAGGCACATAATCAACCACTCTATTACAGATTTAAGCTTAATGATAATTGCAAGAATGGCACAGAACAGGGTGGTGTTTCATTCTGTTATG
>NW_006408734.1:2870789-2872261 GCF_000296735.1 Chrysochloris asiatica
GACATAGGACCTTGACAAAGAAAGATGAGGCTTTCTGCTCCTGTAAAAATTTACAACCTTGGAAACTCTATACAGACTCTCTATGAATTATAATGTACTCAAGAGCTCTTAACAACAAAAATTCTACTATATTTTAACGGGAAGCTATAAATATGTTAAACAACCAAATGACTAACATAAAGGTATTAACTACATTGTGAGATAGGTAAATTAAGGCAATGAGGTCACATTAGTGCAGATGGGTCCTTATTCCTTCTGCATGTTGTGTCCTAAAACTAGAGAGTAGATATAGGGACAGAAACATGGACAAAAGATGCTATGTGAACATACATGTAGAGCTAAATAATTCCAAGAAATACCTGAGCTACGTAAGTTGGAAGAAACAAGGAACACTTTTTCTCTAGAACTCATAAGGGAGTCCAATGGTTCCATAGGATAAGCACTGGACTGTGAACCACAAAGTTGGAAGTTTGAGCCCACTAGCCACTCTGTGGGAGAAACAGCTGACTTTCTGCACCCACAAAGACTCAAAAAGCCTCCAAAACAGAGTTGCTAAGCATCAGAACTGATTTAATGGCACTTAACAACAACAACAGAGCTAATAGAGTATGACCCTAGATACACTCTGACTTAAAATTATGGTCTCCAAAACTATGAGAGAATAAATTCTGTTATTTAATGTCACCTAATTTGAAGTGTATTAATTTGACAGCCTTAGGAAACCAAGACAGCAGTGTTCCCCAAAATTTAATTATTCTAAGATTACCTGGATATTCACCATCATAGTGCTACCTAATTTTGTGGCTACTGAAAACCTTTGGTTAGCTTTGTTGCATCTTCTCTTCTAGCATTTCTTGATCCTTCCTACTTTGTGGCTACTCGATTCCCAATGAAGGTAATACCTTTATGTTGGTCATCTTGTTATCTAACATATTTACACCTTCCCAGTAGCATACAGTAGAATCGATTTGCCCAAATTTACTTTATCATATAAATTATCTAAGGAACAAATAGATTGACAGGGAATTGCCAGAGGTTCAAACAGGATTCAGATGAGTATGTGGAATGAGGGGTATCATGGTTCATGTAAGATGGATCTTGACTGAACGCAGAGAATACCAAAAAGATGATTGCCTATGCCCTTTGACAATGCAAAGACTTTTGACTATATGGCTCATGAAAAGCTATGGATAACATTGTGATAAATGTATATTCTAGACCACTTAATTGTGCTCATGAGGAATCTGTACATAGAACAAGAGGCAGTTGTTCAAACAGAATGAAGGTACACTGACTGGTTTAAAATCAGAAAAGGTGTGTGCTAGGGTTGTATTCTTTTATCATATTTATTCAGTGTCTATGTTGAACAACTAATCTGAGAAACTGGATTATATGAAGAAAGATGTGGTGTCAAGATTGGAGGAAGACTCATTAATAACCTGAGATATGCATATGATACAGTCTTGTTTATT
>NW_006408734.1:2890038-2899396 GCF_000296735.1 Chrysochloris asiatica
TGGTTCAGAGTTCTAGCACTATCTCTGAGCCTGCTTGGTCTGGTGTTCTGTGTTGTTGCTGACAGAGCTCCTCACTGCACGTCTATCCAATCTGCCATCTTGTTGGGGCACTTTTTTTTTTTTAATTTTGGGGAATTAGAGGATAAATATCCCAGCGTTATGATATTTTGAACGAGATATCTTGATATGGACTTGATTCCCAGAGTTCTCTAGAAGTATGTAGCCCCAGTTGTCCAAGAATACAGCTTTGTCAATAATGCAAAACTTACTGCCTTCCTCTACTCTATAGGGACCAAAGGTTGGAAACAAGAATAACCCTGTCTACCATCACATGATCTTTCCCATCCAGTTATTTTTACCTATATGAGCTTAAATCTTCTGGTTTCCAAAAGGAGAATGTCTCCAATTGGCCACACACCAAATATTACATTGAACTATAGGCTAGTATTAACTGGTACTCAATATTTCTTATAAACTATGAGAAGCATGTAAACACATGTCAGTTATCCTCATTATGCTATCGCCTATGTCTGGAGTCCTGGTGTGGCACTGTGGGTTAATGATCTGGACTGCAAATTCTGTTTGAATCGTAAGGTTGGTACTTCAAGCTAACTCACTCTTTGGAAACCCTATACAGGGGAGCCATGAGTCAAAACCAACTCGACGGCATTCAACAACAACAACCTAAGAACTTTAGGTTCCTTGGACCAAAAGATAAGTTTAAAAGAAGAGTCACAGTACTAACAAGTATAAATTACCGTGATCATTTGCCTGACGTTACACAAGGAGGGTAAGTGAGAAAAAGATTCATTTGGGGATCTGTTGGTAAGTTTTTTATTAGGCTGGACAGCAAATTAACTGATGCAAAAACTATGGTCTTAGAAGGGCATCTCAGACCCCATATGGTTATATCATCAGTTAAGTCAACAAGATCAGTTGAAGTTAAGTCAACAAGATCAGACATTATTATAGGAGGAAAACCATGAGTATCAATGTGGTTCCCAAATCTGATGTGGCAGTGGGATCTGTATTTTATCTTACTAACCTTCCACAAATAAGTTTCCCTAAGGAAATGAGATATGTCACAATCCTGGAAGATATAAATTCTTGAATAACTTTTACTAATCTTTGTTTTGAAAAATAAAAGGATTAGATTATAGTAGTGTATGTGATGTGTTATCTATATTTCCTTCCAGGACTCAAAAACTGATACTCCCAAGAACTTGAAGCTGACTGTCTCAACTGCCAGTTCTCTCCAGATAAGGGCCTCAAATGGATAAAACTGGTTTGTCTGAGATCACATTCCCTTTCTGGTGGCAGCCTGAATTCAATGACAGGTCAGCATAAGACTATAAGAGCTAGTCCTCTTGCTACAACTCTTAAAGGTTGTCCTAGCTTCAGAGTTTTCACTGACTTCAATGGAGTCCTGTGTTGAGACATCCTCAAAGACCAACTTTTCCCTCACTGCTCAATTCTGCTTCTTTTTCCTTCTGGAAATGTTGATCCAGATAGCAGTCCCCCATGCACTTTGTGCACACTAATCTTTGTCTTCATTTCAAAGTCTGATTTCTGAAGAACCTTGTTGCTATTGTTAAGTAATGTCAGATAGTTTCCACGTCATAGCAATCCTGTATAGGGTTTACTAGGAGTAGCTGATGATTTTGAACTACCAACCTTGTGGTTCAAACTGACTTTGTGGTCCAGTGCTTTATCCACAGCACCATACTAGGACTCCTGAAAAACTGTGGCTGGTAGCTGTGTGCCGTGGAGTCGGACTCATAGCGACCCTGCACAGGGTTTCCGAGGCTGTATATCTTTACGGGAGCAGAACGCCTCATCTTTCTCCTGTGGAACAGCTGGCAGTTTTGAATTGCTGACCTTGTGGTTCGCAGCCTGATTCGTAATCACTACGCTACCAGAGCTCCTTATGCTACCAGAACACCCTCAAATTCCCTTTGTTCCTCAAATAATCATTTTCCTCAAGTAGGAACAATTCATTTTCTACTTTATAAATTTACCAATAGACTAGTTCAAAAGCTTTGCTCAAAATATTTGGCTTTGGTGTTTTAGTTTTATTCTATGCCAATCCTAGTCATGCTGCCCTTACAAGGCACAGTGACATCTCAAACCACATGATTTTTAATCTCTGAACTAAGTCATTCGAAACCTTCATTTACCTTTAGCCATATATTTTATAATGTCATTTAAATGTGCTTTCTGCCTTAAAAAAAAAAAAAAAATCATTCCTTAAATGTTGTTATTATGTTTTTAGCTTTTCTTGAGTTCTTAATAAATCCTTTATAAAACTAGGTACCTTATAAAATGGCATCAAATATTTATTGTTTTGTAAGTTATATAACAGTCAAGAAAACAACCGATGTATTGCATTAGGCAAATCTGGTGCACAAGACCTTTGTAAAGTGTTGAAGAGCAAAGATGTCAGCTTGAGGACTAAGGTGTGCCTGACCCAAGCCATGGCATTTTCAATAACCTCATATGCATGTGAAAGCTGGACTGCAAATAAGGAAGACTGTAGAAGAATTGATGCCTTTGAGTTATGGTATTAGAGGAGAATACTGAAAGTGCCATGGACTACCAAAAGAAACAATAGATCTGTTCTGGAAGAAGTGCAGCCAGAGTGCTCCTTAGAGGCCAAGATGACCAAGCTTCATCTCTCATACTTCAGACATATTGTCAGGAGGGACCAATCGCTTTAGAAGGATATCATGTTTGGTAAGGCAGAAGGTCAGAGAAAAAAAGGAAGACTCCCAACTAGATGGATTGGCCAAGTGCCAGCATCAATGGACTCTAGTGTGGCAACAGTAGTGAGGTTGGTCCAGGATCAGGCAGTGTTTTGTTCTGCTGTACCTAAGGTCACTATGGGTCAGTACTGACTTGATGGCACCTAACAACAACAACGACAAGTTTTCTAAATAAGTAGATCTAATGATTATACAAATGAACAGAAGCCACACATTGAGTTCTGTGACTCTTCTTCTGAAGCTCACTACATTTGAGTCCTGCCTTTATCTGTAGTCTTCCTGAATATTACCCTCCCCACATTCTCATCCTCAGTATCAGTTACTAAATCAAATGAGGTAAAAAAAAAAACATCTTCAGTGGTTGATTAAAGTATGTGTACACCTCATACTTTCACCAAAATATCCTCTGTGGGCATATAAACAAAGGATCAGGGTTATGTGTACTAGTAAAAAGACTGATAAAGTAGAAGGAGGCTAAGTTTCATTTGAACTCTGCGTCATAACATTTTTTATCTTCCCATGTTGCATGGGGATCTGTTTTTCTTTCATTATACACTGGAATCAAGTTTTCCTCTAAGGTGATGGCCCTGTCTTATACCTCAAACAGTATGTAAGGTCATGCTACCTCAATAATTTTTGCCAGTCATTTTAGCCAAAATCTAAAATATTTCCTGGGTTACCTGTGGCTCATAACAGAAGATTTTCCTTTGCACAAACTTCCTTACCTCACTGGTATTATTTCAGAAATGATTTACTATTTATGTCTCTTTACTTCTATATTTAAGAATGCAAACTGGAAGGCTTGATGTATAACATTACTCATGCCTACGCTCTTTGGGTACATGTCTTCATTTGTAAACTTGTTGTTTTGAACTCTTACTTTCTGGGTATACATATGGAAGGAAAACAACTTCTCAAGAAAATATTTTTTCAGTCCCATTCTAGAACCTATTGAGTTGCTTTCTAATGGGGTTTGTCCTTCCCTGGCATGTGCATTACCCTGTGTTGTGGAACTTCTAGCAGGTCTCACATTTGCGTCATCAGTTAAACAATAATTCATCTATTTTAAATCAGGCCATCATTATGGAGAAACAAACTAGATAACTATCACAAATACATTGAGGTCATTGCTGTTGATTAATCCAGTTTAGTGTTCTAATTAAATCAGTTAACTTCCTGATCTCCACTTTGTCTTACTAAATAACAAGTGAACTGTTAACAGTTAAAAAACACAAAGTCACAATTTTCAGATCCTAAGTATTTCTATACAAACAAATTACAGTGTTATATTATGGTTAATTAAATAAACATTTCAAATGTGGTAAATTCCTGCCCTTCAAAAATTGCTTATCTTAACTTCTGTTATTGATGTTTTCACATCAAAATATCTATCATCTTACTTATGTTCTCTAAGAAATTAGGCTTTTTAAAAGTGAATTAATAAGAATTGTATTATTTATGTCATCAAAACTTATGTGTTTAAGATATTTATTACAATATAATGTAATATCGAGAGTTTATGAAGTTTCTGAAGATTCGGATTTATTAGTCTAAGATACATATATTCATACTTTTCTTCATAATTTTATCAAATATATGACTGCATTGATTTCCTATATAGTACTCAAGTACATAGGCAAAGTAAGACCATTAAGAATACAGAGCAACAATAATATCTATAAAAATGGCTTCTATATAACAATGATAAAGGAAGTACCAGAATTTGTGTTATTTTATTGCTGCCCAGAGACTTACTATTTCTGATAGCCAATTTTAGATGATATATTTGTCAGGAAATTAAAATCTTCAGGAGTAGATATCAAAGGGGTATCTGAAGAATCTGTATTATTGACATCTTAGAAAAGAAAATTTGCAATGATATATAATTTTAATTAGACTCTGCCATGACAGTTTCTTCACTTTCCAATAGTTATCTTTAAAATAATAATAACAACATGAGAAAGAGGAAAATTCTCTAAATGTCTTTAGGTTGCTTAGAAAAGCTATGACAGTTTTTAATTTGTTTAAAATGTTCTTTATCATAAACTTCATTTCAAAATGTCATTGACAAAGAACAAACAAAGACAGGGTCTGTCCTGCCTTTCCATTCTCCATATATCTAGTATACAGATTCATCCATAGACAATTTCCATGTCTATTGTATGACGTGTTAGCAATACATATTTACTTGCTCAAAGTTAAGAGGAATGATCAGTAGTTGGAAAATATGGCATTGGTGATGGAAATGATGCAGAAGATTGCATTATAGAATTTTGTGCTGTGGGTTAATGCACTAGACTGCAAAGTCAGTTGAACCATAAGGTGCGTAGTTCAACTTCACTAGGTGCTCTTCAGAAACCCTATAGAGGATCACTATGAGTTGGAACTGACTCTATGGTACTTAACTTAAATTTAACTTAATGGTTTATTCGTTGCAAATACCTTTTTAAAGCAATACAGAACAAGATTATAGACATAGACCTTATAAGACAGCATACATAGAAACCAAATTGACAACATGTGGGAACAGATGGTTAAAAACTTCCATATTGCTAGCCAAACAAAGGCCAGAGCAGACTGTAGAACAGACTAGCAATTGCTCATATGCAAGTTCAGGTTGGAACTGAAAAAAAATTACAAGAAGTACATGAGAGCCAAAATATGATTTTGAATATATGATACATGAATTTAGAAATTGTCTCAAGAACAGATTTGATGCATTAGACACTAATGACAGAAGACAAGAAGGTTTATGGGATGACATAAAGAACATAATATAGGAAGAAAGCAAAAGATCATTAAGAAGAAAAGAAAGAAAATTATAAAAACAGATGTCAGAAGAGATACTGAAACTTTCTCTAAAGCAAATGGAAGGAATGAGTAAGTAATAATGAGTACGTAGTGATGCTGAACAGAACATTTTGAGGACACCAGAAAACAAAGTCAGGTATTATAATGAAATATGCAAAGACCTGGAGTTAGAAAAACTCAAGGAAAGAAAACACACAAATTTCCCAAACTGACCAAACTGAAGAAAAAATTCAAGCCTTGACATAAAATATTGAATGATCCTATGGGTAAAATATTGAATGATGCAGAAAGCACCAAAAGAAGATGGGAGGAATACAAAGATTAACTGTACAAAAAATAAATAGTTGGTGTTCAACCATTTCAAGAGCCAATGATACTGACGGAAAAAATTCGAGGTATAATGAAGGTACTGTCTCCAGGAATCAATGAAATACAAATTGAAATATTTCAACAAACTGATGTGGCACTAGAGGAACTCACTCATCTATGCTAAGAAATTTGGAAGACAGCTAGCTATCTGACCAACTGATTTGATGAGATCTATATTTATGCCCATTACAAAGAGAGGTGACCCAACAGAATGTGGAAATCAATCAGACAATATCATTAATATCACATGCAAATAAAGTTTTGCTAAAGATAATCCCAAAAGCATTTTCTGAAGATCTGCTTGGTCAAATTATCTTTAGCAAACTTTTACTTTCAGTCTTTTAAGAGAGATGCAAGATAATAAAGATGATTGTACAGAATGAGTCATAACAAGTGGGGGAGTCTTTGATTTGCAATATGATCCAGGGAATAAGATCTTAAGTTTGGGTAAGTAAAAAATATTGCTACAAAATCACAGAAGCATTTATTAAACAAAAATACCAAAATGGGAAGCTACTGTTTCTCAACATATCCTCCACCTTGGTATATATATTTCAAAGGTGATGTTTCCGTAGCGTAGTGGTTACAAATCGGGCTGCGAACCTCAAGGTCAGCAGTTCGAAACTACCAGCAGCTCCAAGGGAGAAAGATAAGACGTTCTGCTCCCGTAAAGATTAACAGCCTCGGAAACCCTGTGTAGGGTCGCTATGAGTCGGAACCGACTCCATGGCGCATAACAACAACAACCTTTCCCCAAGAATTCTCTTTACACCATGTTGATACAGTTCTTTTTTATGAACCCTGTCAAACTGGTTCTTCTATTTATATGATGTCAAATGGACAGTTTTGAAATACTCAAATCATGTCCTTTCTATCCTCACAATTATTGCTAAGCTTGAGTGCATTACTGTTGCTATTGTGCCAACCCATTCCAATGATGGTCTTCCTTTTTTTCGCTGAACAGCCACTTTACCAAATGTGATGTCCTTCTTCAAGGAGTGCCCTCTTGGTAATATGTCCAAAGTAAGAGAGACATCCCCATCCTGGCTTCTAAGGAACATTCAGACTGGATTTCTTCTAACATAGATCTGTTTGTTTTTCTAAGCAGTCTATGATATTTTTGGAGTCCTGGTGTGGCACTGTGGGTTAATGAGCTCAACTGCAAAGTCAGTTTAAACCACAGGTCAGTGGTTCAAGTTCACCAGCCACTACTTAGAAACCCTATCCAGGGTCACCATGAGTTGGAACTGACTCCATGGCACATAACAACAACAACAACAATGGTACTTTTGGAGTCCTGGTATGACACTGTGGGTTAATATGCTGAACTGCAGGTTGGTAGTTAAATCTTACCAGTCACTCTTTGGAAACTCTATGCAAGGTCGCTGTGGGTCAGAATTGACCCTATGGCACTTAGCAACAACACTAACATGATGCTTTTAATATTCTTCACCAACACCTTAACTCCAAAGCATCAATTCTTTAACAGTCTTCCTGAATACTGAATACAGTGTCTGAATAAATGTTTGAGAGTTTCAACCTTTTTTCTAATTATCATGATGTTATTTATTAGTGTACTTGTGAGGACTTTTGTTTTCTTTACATTGAGTTGCAATGAATACTGAAGGTTGTGATCTTTGTTCTTCATCAGAGAGTATTTAAAGTCTTCTTCAATTTCAGCAAGAAAGGTTGTATCATTTGCATACAGCAGGTGGTTAATGAGTCTTCCTGGAAACCAGATCCCATGTTATTCTTAATATAATCCAATTTCTTGGATATTTTTTCTTAGCCTACAGATTGAAAAAATATGGTGAAAAAATAAACCCTGGTGCACGCATCTTTCCTGTTTTTAACCATTCAGTGTCCACTTGATCTGTTTGAATGACTGTCTCTTGGTCTATGTACAGGTTCCTCATGAGCACAATTAATTTTTCTGGAATAACTATTCTTTACAATGTTATCCATAACTTGTCATGTTCTACACAGTTGAAAGTCTTTGCAAAGTCAATAAAATGTAGGTAAACACATTTCTGGTATTCTCTGCTTTCAGTCAAGATTCATTTGATGTCAGCTATGATATCCTTTTTACATGTTCTCAATGGCTTAAACCTCTGCAGTTCCGTGTCAATGTTCTGTTGCAGACATTTAAAGATTATCTTCAGCAAGATTTTGCTCGCATATGATATTAATGATACTGTTTTATGATTTCCCCTTTCCATTGAGACACCTCTCATTAGAAAGGACACAAATATGGATGTCTTCCAACTTTTTTGGCCAGGTAACTATCTTTCAAATTTCATTTTTTAGTATTCTGGTGGTATCTGACAGTGTTCCACTGCTATTCATAATGTTCTGAGTATCTAATCATTCAGAAGTATTCCACATGTCCCGCTTGCTAGTCTTAGTTGATTCTTCTTATTGATTCTTCCTTATTCGTTGTCCAGTTTTCACAGACACATGAGGCAATTAAAAACACCAGATTTGCCTAATGTAATACATCTCTTGATTTCTTGACTTCTGCTTCCATGAGTGTTGATTGTCTATCTAAGCAAAATGAGTCTTTGACAAATTCAATCAATAGTCATCAATATTTTTGTTGAGGTGCAATCCATACTGTAGTCTATAGTCTTTGATCTTCATTAAGTATTTGTCTTTGATCTTCATTAAGTAAGTATTTTAAATTTTCTTTACTTTCAGCAAGCAATGTTGGATCATTGTATATCACAAGTAGTTAATGAGTCTTTTTCAAATGATGATGCCACCTTATTCATATATTCCAATTTCTCTGATCATTTGCTCGACATACAAATTGAATAAGTAGGGTGAAAGTATACAACCCTGGCACACTACTTTACTGATTTTAAACAATTTAATATCCCCTTGCTCTGTTAGATCAACTTCCTTTCGTTCTATGTAGAGGTTCCTCATGAGCACAATTAAGTGTTCTGGACCACCCATTCTTTTCAATGTTAACCAAAGCTTGTCAAGATCTGAAGAGTTGAAAGCCTTTACATAGTCAATAAAGCACAAATAAATATCTTCCTTGTATTATCTGCTTTCATTCAAAATTCATTGGACATAAGCAATGATTTCCTTAATTCCACATCCTCTTTTGAGTACAGCTTGAATTTTTGGCAATTCCCTGTTGATGTATTGTTGCAACCATTTTGGAAATGGTTAAGCAAATTTTACTTGCAAGTGATAGCAATGACATTGTTCAATGAGTTCTGCATTCCATTGGATCACCTTTCTTTGGAAAGGGCATAAATATTGAACTTTGCCTATTGTCTGGACATTTAACTGCCTTCCAAATTTCTTGGCATAAGTGAGCAAGTGATTCCAGTGATTCTTGAGGTTGTAGAAAGATTTTAATTTGTATTCTATTAATTCCTAGAGCTGTGTTTTTCACCAATACC
>NW_006408734.1:2899961-2911690 GCF_000296735.1 Chrysochloris asiatica
TCAGATGATCTCTAAATGCAGGTGGGATATAATCAAAGTCAAAATTTAGCTCTTGAGAACTTGTTTTAATTTTCTTCAGCTTCACTCTGAACTTGCATATGATCAGTTGATGGTCTATTTCATAATCTATCCTTGGCTTGTTTTGGCTGATGATAATGAGCTTTTCTAGTGTCTCTTCCCAATGATATTTCATCTGTGACAATATTCCATTGTAAATTCACACCACACATTGCTTATCTGCTGTTGGACATTTAATTATTTCCATCTTTTGGTTATTATGAATGATGCTGCAATATACTTTCATGCATTGTTTAACTTTGCATAAAATGGAGTGAATGCCATCAGACTTCTTCCCAAAAAGTTGTCTTCTAAGGAGTCAAAACCAAGGATGGATTGCACTAAAATTAAAGATAGACTATGCCTGGTGAATCTGATAATTTGTTTCTCTGATAATTCCTGGACAAAGAAATAACAAAGTTGAGGCTCACATGTTTTCAGGTCCTTTGGTTTGGTCCTCAAATACTGGCCTTTACAGAATTTAAGAAAATACATAATTTTTTATCAATTATTCACAGATCATTCCATTTTCCTGAAAAGGAAATTGTAAGATAACTTCCTTATTTCTGCCTGGGAAGACATCATCTGTAAATTTGTTATTCTTAGAAAATTCAAGAGAAAATGTATTTTGCTTTTGTTTTCCAAAAAGAAATTCTTTTTCTAACTCTAAAAAGGATACTGCTGATCCAATTTTGTGTTGTAATTTGGTTCATTTTTCCTAGGTATGATTGTAGGTGAAAGGAAATAAGGTGCTTATTACCTTTTGCCTTCAGGTTATCAAAAGAATATTCTATCTTACATCATGGAAGAGTCCATTAATGTAAGCTTGTAATGATTATGATTATGGGTTTGGTCATCACATGGTATACATTTTTCTTTTCATATCACCATGTTATTATTGAACACCTGTGCTGGGGTCAGAACTGTGCTGTGGGCTGTGAGAACTGCAAAAAGAAAATGTTACAGTATTTTTAACTGAGGACATTAAAAGCTATTTAGAGAAATAACAAAACCACAAATAGAATAATATGGGACCATGACTATATAGAAATCAAGGAAATGGTGCAAGTACTGTTATTACCCCTGAGAAAGGAGGTAGTAGTCAAAATCTGAGTGAATGGCAAAGACTTCAAAGAATTTGTTTTTGTTAGGTGCCGTTGAGTCGGCACTGACTCATAGTGACCCTATGCACAACAGAACAAAACACTGCCCAATCCTGGGCCATCCTCACAATTGTTGCCACGTTTGAGCCTGTTGATGCTGCCAATTTGCCAATCCATCTCATTGGGGGTTATCCTCTTTTTCTCTGACCCTCCACCCTACCAAACATGATATCCTTCTCCAGCGACTGGTCCCCCCTGACAATATGTCCAAAGTATGAGAGATGAGGTTTGGCCAACCTGGCCTCCAATGAACACTCTGACTGCACTTCCTCCAACACAGATCTGTTGGTTGTTTTGGCAACCCATGGCACATTCAATATTCTACTCCAACACCATAAGTCAAATGCATCAGTTCTTCTGCAGTCTTCTTTATTCATTGTCCAGCTTTTGCATGCACATAACACTATTGAAAATACCATGGCTTGGGTCAGGCACACCTTCATCTTCAAGCAGACATCTTTGCTCTTCAACACTTTAGAAAGGTCTTGTGCAGCAGATTTGCCTAATGCAGTACTACAGACTGACAGATGAGTGGTGGTTCAAGGAAATAGTGATTCAGAATTGCTTTGGTGCAGCACTGTAGGATCAACACTAGATTTTGAACCATAAGGTTGGCAGTTCACACCTATCAGCTGCTTCTTGGAAATCCTATACTGGGCTGCTATGAGTCAGAAATGACTCAATGGAACATTACAACAACAAGAACTCTATACATGCATGTGGGTGAAAGATGAAGCTTTCTTTTAAAAGCAGAGACTACCAGAAAGATATTTACTAGGGCTTTCTGTGCAAAGACATTAGATTGTGTGGATCATAACAAACTATGGATATCATATGAGAATAATGGGAATTCCATAACATTGAATTGTGTTCACAAGGAACCTGTAGATAGATGAAGAGGCAGCTATTCATAAACAATAAGGGGATACTGAATCATTGAAATCAGGTGTGTGATAGGGTTGTATCCTTTTACCATATTTATTCAATCTGTACCCTGAGCAAATAAGATGAGAAACTAGATTAAATGAAGAAGAAGATGGCATCAAGATGGGAAAACTCATTAACAACTTGTAATATGCAGATGTCACAACCTTAATGGAACTTCAGAGCAGTAGTCTATAATTAGCAAGTTTCATTAGATGGGTAGTACAATAATCCAAGTAATAGATAATGCAGACTTGTACCAAATATAGCAGTGTGTATGGATAGGTAGGCGTGCATCTGATAGCTCTCTAGGAAATAAAATCTATAGAATTTGACTAGTGATAATTATAATGGTTGTTGTTTTTGTTATTAAGTGTTTTCAAGTCAATTCTGACCCACAGCGAATCTGTATATGGTTTCCACAGCTGTAAATCTTTGTGGGAGCAGAAAGCCTTATCTTTCTCATGCAGAGTGGCTACTGTACTTGCATCACTGTTTTTACTCCTTTCTCCATTCTTATCCTCTAGAGCAACAGCAATTTCCATGATAGTGGTAATGATCATAAAAAAATGTTATAATAGTTGAAGTAGCCATCAAGTCAGTGCTGACTCACGGTGAACTTACTTAACATTGCCTGTAGTTGTAGTTGTTGTTAGGTGCCATTGTTTTGGCTCCAAGTTATATTGACCTCATTCACAATAGAACAAAATACTACTTGGTCCTGTGCTATCCTTTTCTTTGGAATGGTTACAAATATGGGTCTCTTCCAGTCAGTTTACCAGGTTGTTGTCTTCCAAATTTCTTGGGATATGTGGGTGAGAGCCCCAGTCATACAACAAGTTGTTAAAATTTTCTATTTGTGTTCTATCAATTCCTGGAGTCTTTTTTTCACAAATGCCTTCAGTACAACTTGGAATTCTTCCTTCCACATCATCAGTTCTTGGTCATATGGTACTTCCTGAAATATCCGAACACTGACCACTTCTTTTTGGCACAGTGACTCTGTGTATTCCTTCTATTTCCTATTGATGTTTTCTGGATCCTTAAATATTCTGCCATAGAATCCTTCAGTAGTGCACCCTGAGGGTTGAATTTGTCTTCTGTTCTTTCAGCTTGAGAAATGCTGAGCATGTTCCTCCCTTTTGGTTTTCTAACTCCAGGTCTCTGCATATATCATTTTATTACTTGACTTTGTTTTCTCAAGCTGCCCTTTGGAAATTTTCTGTTCATTTCTTTTACTTCCTCATTTCTTCCAGTCACATTAGATTCTCTACATTCAAGAGCAAGTTTCAGAGTCTTTTCTGATATCCATTTGATCTTTTCATTTTTTCCTGTCTTTTTAATGGCTTTTTTTCTTTCTTCGTGTATGGTATTCTAGATGTAATCCCATAACTTTTCTGGTTTTCAGTTATCAGTGTCTAATGTATCAAATGTGTTCATGAGATTGTCTCTAAATTCAGGTGGAATTTACTGAAGGTCATGTTTTGGCTCTTGTAGACTTGATTTTATTTTCTTCAGACTTATCCTGTATTTGTACATTTGCAATTGTCTTTTCCATAGTTGGTCTTTATTCTTCTTTTGGCTAATGATTTTGAGCTTCTTTTTGGTTTATGCGACAGATGTAGTCCTGTGTATTCCATATAGTGATGTAAGTAGCTGTCTTTCATGTTGTAGAAAAAAGTATTTGCAACAAAGAAGTTATTGATATTGCAAAATTCTTTCCTGCAATCTCTAGCATTGTTTCTAACATCAAAGCCTTTTTATTTCCAGTTTTCACATTTTAATCACTAGTTATTATCAATGAATATTGATTTCATGTTTGATGAATTCAGAAGAGAGTTTGGGTAGAATTCTTCAATTTCATTATCATTGTCTTCAGTGTTTTGTGCATAAATTTGAATTATGCTGGTATTAAATGGCCTTGCTTATAGGCATATGGATATTCTATCACAGATTGTATTGTAAAATGATTTTGAAATGCTATTTTGACTATGAATATGACATTATTCATCTTAAAGTTGTCTTTCTTAGCATAATAAGCCTGTCCATTTTGGGTTACTAATTTCTAGGATCACAATCATTATGTATTTTATTACATTTTCGATGACTTCCAATTTTCCTAGATTCAAACTTAGTACATTCCCAATTCTCACTATTGCCTAGTCTTGTGCTATCTCCATGAACTTTGACATAATTGTGCCCCTTGTTTTGTCTATTGTGTCAATTCATTTCATTGAGAGTTTTTTTCATTTTCACTGACTCTTTAATGAGCATGGTGATATATTCTATACATTAGTCATTTCCATGTAAACACCATCTTCCCTTCTAAAGACCATTCTGGTTTTATATTCATGGGAAAATTCCATTATCTTTTTATTGCACTTTTCTACAATTTTTAGATGTGAAAAAAATAATATCATTGGGGGTCTCAGATTGATCTTGGCTGAAAGATACATATCTGTGTTTTACTGACTATGTAAAGACTTTCGACAATGTGTATCATGACAAGCTATGTGAAGAATAGGTATTATAAAACACTGAATTGTGCTCATGAGGAACCTTTACATAGGTTAAGAGGCAGTCATTCCAACATAACAAGTTGACACTGAGTGGTTTTAAGAAAGGTGTGTGTTAGGATAGTATTTTTCACCATACTTGTTCAGACTGTTTGTTGAGCAAGTAATCTGAAAAGCTGGATTATTCGAAGAAGAACAAGGCATCAGGATTGGAGGAAGACTCATTAACAAGCTGTGATATGCAGATGATGCAACCTTGCTTGCTAAAAGTGAAGAGGTCTTAAAATACTTACTGATGAAGATCAAAGATGACAGCCAGTATAGTTTGCACCTCAATGTACAGAAAGCAAAATTCCTCACAGTTGGGTCAACAAATAACATCATAATAAATGGAGAAAGGACTGAAGTAGTCAAAGATTTCATTTTGCTTGGATTCAACATCAGTACTCATGGAAGTAGCAGTTGAGATTTGCATTAGATTAGGCAAATCTGCTACACAAGACCTCTTTAAAGAATTCAAGAGCAAAGGTGTCAGTTTGAGGATAAGGTGCACCTAACCCAAGCCTTATTATTTTCTATAGCCTTATATACTTGTGAGAGTTGGACAGTGAATAAGGAAGACCTTGGAAGAATGGATGCATTGGAGTGGAAGAGAATATTAAAAGTACCATAGATGTACAAAAGAACAAACAAATCTGTGTTGGAAGAAATACAGCAAGGATTCTCCTTAAAAGTCAGGATGATGAGACTTTGTTTTTCATACTTTGGGCATGCTATCATGAGGGATAACTTCCTAGAGAAGGACATCATGCTTGGTAAAGTGGCATGGCAGAGAAAAAGAGGAAGACTCCCAAAGAGATGGATTGGTATGGTGGCAGCAGTAGTGAGCTCTAGTGGAACAACAATTGTGTGCATGATGCAGTATAATGTTTTTTGCTGTTGTGCATAGGGTTGCCAAGACTCAGTACAGAACCAAGCGAACCTAACAACAACAACATTTTAAAGCCACATCATATTTCTTCTGAGAGTAATTTTTGGTCATTCATTTAACAGTCTACTATTCTAAACCTACACCACAGTTCGAAGACATAAATTCTTCTGTCATTGTTTTATAGTATTCAGCTTTTGCATGCATAAAAGGTTACTGAAGACACCTTAACTTGGATCAGGCACACATCAGTCATCAAAGTGACATTGTTGCATTTTAAACCTCAAAACTGTCTTTTGCAGGAACTTTACAAAGTCCAAAATGCCATTTGAATTTTTGACTGCTTTTCCATGGTTACTGATTCATTGGTTACTGATTCAAGAATGAAATTATTGGCAATCTAATTATAAATATATAGAAGGAGCTGTGGTAGCATAGCGGTTACGAATTGGGCTGCTAACTTCAAGGTCGACAGTTTGAAATTACCAGCTGTTTCACAAGAGAAAGATGAGACTTTCTGCTCCTGTGAAGATTTACAGCCTTGGAAACCCTGTGTAGAGTCACTATGAATCAGAACCGACTCCACAGCACTTAACAACAACAACAACACATGTTAATAGAAAGCTTGTTATAAACCAGGCTCTCTTCTGAATGTTTTCATTTTCACATTAAACCTACAAGGGAGGTGCTATTTCAATTTTCTAAAAAGTTTTTTATTCGTAGTGTTTTTCTGGTCACCTTTACTTTAACCCAGTAGCTTAGACCAAGAGTCCTAGTTGTATATTTGATTGCTATTCCTCTTCCTCTACAAGTAATTCCTCAGTAAATTCGGAATATGCTCACTCCTTGTCACTTCTACCACCACACCCTTGCCCAAACCACTATTGCCTCTCTCTAGGATATTAAAACTGCCTCCTAATTGTTTTCCTTTTTCCTACCTTGCTTCCCAACCTCCAGTTCTCCCTACAGCAGTTGCAGTAATCTTTTTATAAGTCCAATGGCATCCCATGCCTCAAAACTGTCAATCAATTATCATCACACTTGGACATAAATCAAAAGTCTTTATGAAGTCCATCAAGGCTCTGCAGAAACTGACCACTGGTTATTTCTCTATCCATATCACTAATTATTCTTTCTCTTATTCTGCTCTAGGTCCATTTCTTTGCTCTTACTTGAAAAAGGCAGTTTCTACTTGATCCTTTTGTACTTCCTCTTATTTATGCTAGAATTCTCCTCAAAAACTCATTCCCACAAACAAGTTTATGCTCAAATGTCATCTTCTAAACAATATCTTCCCTGATTATTATACCTAAAATAACATCCTTCTTTCTGATTTGCCATTGCTCTTTAACCTCTAAACCAAACTTAATCTTCTTTACTATAAGTATCTCCATCTAATGAATAACATATATGCTACTTATTTGTTGTTTTTGTTAAGTGCTTTAAGTTGGTTCTGACTCATAGTGATCCCATATACAGTTTCTGAAAAGAGACTGGTGAATTTAAATTGCTGATCTTGAGGTTTAAACTAACATTACAATCTAGTGCTTAACTCATAGTGAACCTATAGACAACAGAATGAAACGTTGTCTGGTCCTGAGTCAGCCTCACAATCGTTGCTAATTTGAGCCCATTGCTGCTGCCACTGTTCCAATCTATCTTATTGGGGTCTTCCTTTTTTTAACGCTGACACATCACTGTACTAAGCATAATATCATTCTCCAGACACTGGTGCTTCCTGATATGTCTGAAGTATGAGAGACAAAGTCTGGTTATCTGTTTTCTAAGAAGCATTCTTGCTGTACTTTTTCCAACACAGATTTGTTTGTTATTTTGGTGGTCCATGATACTTTAAAATATTCTCTTCCAACACCATAACTCAAATGCATGAATTCTTCTACTATCTGCTTTATTCATTGTCCAACTTTCACATGCATATGAAGTTATTGATAATACCATGACTTGGGTCAAGGACAACTTAGTCTTCAAATTGACATCATTGTTCTTCAACACTTTAAAGAGGCTTATGCAGCCGATTTGCCCAATGCAATATGTCATTTGATTTCTTACTATTGCTTCCATGAATGTTGATGGTTGAACCAAGTAAAATGAAGTGTTTGACAACTTCAACTTTTTTTTTTTTGCATGTATCTTGATGTTATTCATTGGTCCACTGTAGAGAATTTTTGTTTTCTTTGCATTGAGGTGTAACTCATACCTGAGGCTGTTTTCTTTGATCTTTAACAGCAAGTATTTTAAGTCCTCTTCATTTTCAGCAAGCAAAGTTATATCATCTTCATATTGCAGATTGTTAACGAGTCTTCCTTGAATCCTGTAGTCATGTTTTTCTTCATATAATCCACCATATCAAATTATTTGTTAAGCGTGCAGATTGGGTAAGTATGGAGAAAAACATATCCCTGGTGCACACATTTAAATATTGTTTAAATAATGTTATCCTCCTCTAAATCTGGCCTGAATCTCTGGAAGTACCCTGACAAAGTACTGTTACAGCAGTTTTTGAATTATCTTTAGCAAAATTTGACTTACATGTCATATTAATGATATTGTCTGATGATTTCTACATTCCTTTGGGTCACCTCTCTTCATAATGAGCACAAATATGGATGTCTTCCAATCAGTTCGCCAGATAGTTGTCATCCAAATTTTCTTGGCATAGGTGTGTTAGTGTCTTCAATGTCACATTAGTATTGAAAGATTTCAATTTGTATTCAACCAAAACCTGGAGCCTTGTTCTTTGCCAACTTCAGAGCCTCTTCTGATATCATTATGGTCTCTATCTTCTCTCTTGTCTTCTTAATGATTGTTTGCTTTCTTCCTGTATCACATTCTTAATGTCATCCCACAATTCCTCTGGCCTTTACTCATTAGTGTCTAATTCATGCACTCTATTATTGAGATGGTCTCTAAATTCAAATGTGATATGCTGAAGGTCATATTTTAGCTCTCATGTACTTGTTTTAATTTTCTTCACCTAAACTTGCATATGAGCAATTGATGATCTGTTCCACAGTCTGTCCTTGGTCTTGTTTTGACTGATGATATGGAGCTTTTTAACCATCTGTTCCCACAGATGTAGTCAATTTGATTTCTGTGTATTACGTTTGATGAGGTCCATGTGTATAGCCATCTTTTATGTTGATTAGGCAAGCTATTTGCAATGAAGAAATCATTGGTCTTGCTAAATTCTATCATGCTATCTTCAGTATTATTTCTGTCACCAAGGTCATATTTTCCAATTATTGAACATTCTCCTCTGTTTCCAACCTTTGCATTCTAATATCTAATTATCAATACATCTTAATTGCATGTTCGATCAATTTCAGACTGAAGAAGTTGGTGGAATTCTTAAATTTTATCATCACTGGATTAAGGGTTGGTGCATAATTTTAAATAAGTTGTATTAACTGGTCTTTCTTGTAGGTGTATGGATATTCTCCTGTCCCAGACAGCATTGTACTTCAAGATAGATCTTGAAATTTTGTTGTTGCTGTTTTTTTATGATGAATGTGATTCCATTCCTCTTCAGTTTGCCATCCATGGCATAGTAAGCCATATGTTTGTCATATTCCAAGTGACCAATACCAGTCTTTTTAAAGTCATGAATGCCTAGGATATCGATGTTTATATGCTCCATTTAAGTTTTGACAACTTCCAATTTTCCTCATTTCCTAATTCATACATTCCATGTTCTGACCGTTAATGCATGTTTACAACTGTTTCTCCTCATTTTGAGTTTTGTTCCACCGGCAAATGAAGGTCCTGAAGGCTTTGGTCCATTTGTATCATCATGGTAGCTTTAAGGGAGTAGCTTTAAGGAGGTAGCTCTGCCCCAGTCTTATTTTGATTGCTTTCTATCCTGAGGGGTTCATTTTCTAGCAGTGTATATGACAATATTCTGGAAATATTCATCAGATTTCAATACCCAATATTCTGGTGCTGTTTCACTGCATTTCATAAGATTTTCAGTGAATAAACATTAACAAGTAGTCCATCTCTCCTACTTCCTGCTCTGTGTTAGTCTGGAAGCTCATCTGAAACCTGTATACCATGCATGACCCTGTTGGTATTTAAAATACTGATGGCATAGCTTCTATAATAACAGCAACATAGAAGCCACCACAGTACAGCAAATTGACAGATGAGTGGTGAAGTGCTTAGTGAGTTGTAGGATTTTTATTCAACTTCTTTCCTGGTCTATTGCTACGACCCAGGGTATTGTCCACTATGCTGAATTTAATAAATAATAGGTAATTAAAGGCATAAAAAATGAATGAATGTATTCCCATTTTCTCGATGAGGACACCGCAGCACAGAGAAGTAAGTAACTTGCCCCAGTGAACACATCTTTTTATTATTAAGAGCTGTGTTTCAGGGCTGTGTAGTGTCACTCTAGATTCTATGTGTTTAATCATAACAGTGACTTCTCCACTTAACTGGAGAAGTATAACAATAGTGTAAAAGTGGTATCTGACCTCCTCTAACTGCACAACAGGAAGGAGAGATGATCTAGATCATCATAAATCTGAGACCAAAGCCTAGGATGCAGAAGTTAGACATGTCTCCACCATCCAACCTTTTTACCAATGCTAATACCAACCACCCCTTCCATGGCATTATCTCCTTCTCTGCTGGATTCAATAATTTATAGACATGGATGCACAAAACTCACAAACAATACTGAAGATTATGGGGTTTATTAGGGAAGTTAAATGTTTACAATTCAGGAAAGAAACACCCAGGGCATACTTATCCCATCAAGAAGACAGCTCCCACTCAACTGCACCTGTAGATGTTTCACTTTCCAGCCTGTGGCCTCTCAGTCATACTACCCAGTAGCCTGTGTCCTACTTGGGTGTTACCAAGCTTGTTTAACTCTGCTGATAAATGTAAGTAAACCTTAGTTCAAAGGTGCTCAGCTCTATGTTGTTGGGCTGACAAACTTAGCCCTAGCCCGACCCCAGACTCAATTAACTGCCTAAAGGCAACCCACTTTGTCAACAAGCCTCCTGCCCTAAGATATTCAGCTTTCTTACTCCATGGAGTGGGAAGTCCACTTTTCTTCCTTTAGGGAGGCTCATTTTTGCTACTAGGATGGCAAAAGTTACTAGTACACAAGATGTTTTTGTGGTTGTTTGATGCCTTTAAGTTAGTTCCTAAGGACAGAAAAAGGAATCACTTCCTGTTCCAACACGTTTCTCACAATTGTTATGTTTGAACCCATTGTGTTAGCTATTGTATCAATTAATCTTGCTGAGGATCTTCCTCTTTTTGATGACCCTCTACTCTACTAAGAGTCATGTCCTTCTCTAAAGACTAATCCCTTCTGATAATAGGTTGAACTCTTGTTATTTTTGCTTTCATAGAGAATTTTGGCTAGAATTCCTCCAAGACAGATTTGTTCATTTTTCTGGAAGTTCATGGTATATTCAATACTCTTCACTAACAAATATGATCCAAAGACATTATCAATTCTTTGACTTTCCTTGTTCATTGTCCATCTTTCTCATGTATATCAAGTGATTGAAAATACTATAGCTTGGGTCAGTGGCACCTTGGTTTTCAGAGTAACATCCTTGCTTTTTACACTTTAAAGGGATCTTTTGAAGCAAATTTGCCCAATACAATACATCCTTTGATTTCCTGACTGCTGCTTTCATATGCATTGATTGTGTATTTAAGTACAATGAAATCCTTGACAACTTAAATTTTTCTCTGCTTATTGTGATATTGCTTATTTGTCCAGTCAGTTGTGAGGATTTTTGTTTTCTTTTTGATTAGGTGTAATCCATAGTGAAAGCTGTAGTCTTTGTTCTTCATCAGTTAAGTGCTTCAAGCCCTCTTCTCTTTCACCAAGCAAGGCTGTGTCATCTGCATTTCACACGTTTTAATGAGTCTTCCTCCAATTCTGATACTGTATCCTTTTTTATATAATCCATTTTCTCAGGTTATTTTCTCAGCAGATAGATTAACTAAGTATGGTGAAAGGATACAACCATGATGCACACTTTTCCTGATTTTAAACCACTCATGATTCCCTTGTTCTGTTTAAATAACTACCTCTTGGTTTATAGGCTAGTTACAATGAGTACAATTAAGCACTTTATAATTCCCATTGTC